>NC_059091.1:11181556-11246393 GCF_020497125.1 Mauremys mutica | reverse complement strand
TTTAGTGCATCTGGCACGTAAATATCTTGCGATTCCAGCTACAACAGTGCCATGAGAACGCCTGTTCTCACTGTCAGGTGACATTGCAAGCAAGAACTGGGTAGTATTATCTCCTGCAAATGTAAACAAACTTGTTTGTCTGAGCGATTGGCTTCACAAGAAGTAGGACTTGCAGGCTCTTTAATTTTACATGGTTTTATTTTTGAATGCAGTTTTTTTCTACATAATTCTACATTGGTAAGTTCAACTTTCATGGTAAACAGATTGCACTACTGCACTTGTATGAGGTGAATTGAAAAATACTATTTCTGTTGTTTTTTTACAGTGCAAATAGTTGTAATAAAAAACCAGTATAAAGTGAGCACTGCACACTTCCTATTCTGTGGTGTAATTGAGATCAATATATTTGAAAATGTAGAAAACATCCACAAATATTTAAATAAATGGTATTTTATTATTGTTTAACAGTGCCATTAATCACGATAACAAATTTTAATTGCTTGACAGACCTATTATTTATTTATTTGTATTACCTTAGCAACTCAGAGACCTAGTTAAGGTTTAATTTAACTCTGTCACGCCACCTAAAAAACCTCCTCTCCTTCTTTAACCCTTCCCATAAATAAGCCCATTGAAATATATTTAGAATCACAAGGGTAGGGGGACCATAATGACACAAGAATGGCCATACTGGGTCAGCCCAATGGTCCATCTAGCCCAGGATCCTGTCTTCCAACAGTGGCTGGTGCCAGATGCTTCAGAGGGAATGAACAGATCAGGGCATTTTTGAGTGATGCCTCTCCTGTCATCCAGCCCCAGCTTCTGGCAGTTGGAGGTTTAGGGACACCCAGAGCATGAGGCTGGGTCCCTGACCATCTTGGCTAATAGCCATTGCTGGAACTGTCCTCCAGGAACTTAGCTCATTCTTTTCTGAACTCATATATACATTTGGCCTTCACAACATCCCCCGGCAATGGGTTCCACAGGTTGGCTGTGTGAAGAAGAACTTCCTTGTTTTGGTTTAAACCTTCTACCTAATAATTTCATCAGCTGACCCTTAGTTCTTGTGTTATGTGATGAGGTGAATGCCACTTCCCTACTCACTCTCTCCACACCAGTTATGATTTTAGAAACCTCTCCCATTTATATTGTGGCTTTATGACATTTTCTATCTTATTTTCTATCCCTTTCCTAGTGGTTCCTAATATTCTGTTCGCTTTTTTGACTGAGGCTACACATTAAGCAGATTTTTTCAGACAATTATCCATGATGATACCAAGATCTCTTTCTTAAGAGGTCACAGCTAATTTAGATCCCATCATTTTATATATAGCTGGGATTTCATTTTCCAATGTGCGTTACTTTTCACTTATCAAGGTTGAATTTAATCTGCCATTTTCTTGCCCAGTCAGTGAGATCCCTTTGTAACACTTCAGTCAGCTTTGGACTTACCTAGCTTGAGTAATTTTGTGCTGTCTGCAAATTTTGCCACTTCACTGTTCATCCCCTTTTTCCAGATCATTTATGAATATGTAGAAGACAACAGGTCCCAGTACAGCTCCCTGGCCCACTATTTCCCTCTCTCCACTGTGAAAACTGACCATTTATTCCTCCCCTTTGTTTCCCATCTTTTAACCAGTCACTGATCCACAGGACCTTCCCTCTTATCTCTGTCTGTTTAGTTTGCTTAAGAGTGTTTGCTGAAGGACCTTTGTGACAATCAGGGTCCAAACACCCCAGGGTGTCATATACACTATTGCTGTACTAGAAAAATGTATTGAGGAAAGTCTTTTATGAAAGCTGGTGACACGCTGGTGATTAATATGACAGTGAAATGTCTGTATTAACACTCATGTGACAAATTATGGATACATACGGATATTAGGCTTTCAAGTCGGTGCCCAAACAAAGGGATACACAGGTTTTCTCCCAGACAGGAGGGAAGGCAGCAACCTACCTATCTCCAATGTAAATTTAGCATTGTGGAATCAAAACAGTGGTCACACCATCAAAGCAGCAGGGGGATGGGAAGGCAACAGGAAGGTCATCCTGACTCGGAGGATAAAACAGTGAGGTTTGGGAAACTTGAACAGAAGCAAAGAGCCGTTCTGGGATCCATCAGCTGGGAGAACAAAGAAGCCAGAACTTTGTATCTATGGAAGATGGAACCTCCTGCTAACGAAGCTGGAGAACGCAGAGGTCGTGTTTAGCCAGAGGCTGCTAGGGGAGGAGAGATGGGAGGCCAGGTGTCAGAGTGAGCCGGCTGACCTGGAGCAATAGAAACTTGTTGACCAGGACAAATGTAGGCAGCACGAACAGCAGAAGAGGGTCAAAGCAGGCCCGTGGGACCCAGGAGGAGGAGGGCCTAGGGATGTGCTGGATCAGGGGCTAGCCAGCAACCAGATGTGGGAATGCCGGACCCCATTGCTTTGCCCGTAGCCTGGATCATTGTGGGCCCTAAAGGTTGTTCTGGGATTCGGAAAGTGGGAAGTGTTTTTTTTCTTGGTGTTTGTTATTTTCTGTATTGATATAACCCGAGGGTGCTCAGGTACAAGCCTGCCAGGGCCAGACTCAGTGAACCCTCACTGGGGAAACTGAGTCAGTGCAGAGTGTGTCTGTGGCGTAGTTAAGAGATGCGGTGGGCCAAAATCTGCTGGGAGCGGTGCGTCACTAATACAGCTGTGGGCCAGTCCTTTGCTGAGAGCAGGGAAGACTGGGAAAGCTGTGGGCCAGAACACCACTGACAGCAGGGAAACTGAGGCACGGCTAAACAGTGCGATGGCTGAAAAACTGCTGGGTGCAGGTAGTCATTAGTACAGCTAAGTAAATAGCTGTGAGCCAGCACGTCGCTGAGAGCAGGGCAAACTGCTGGAGCAGGGAAGACTCAGGGTGGTATGAGATCTGGATTCATGCCTGCGGGGTGACATATGCCCAGTCAACACGAGGAAATCCCCCATTATTATTGTGTTTTCTGCCTTTGTAGCCTCTCTAATCAACCTGAGCATTTCACAATCACCATCAACTTCCTGGTCAGGTGGTGGGTAGTATATCCCTACTGTTATACTCTTACTGCTCAAGGAGAGAGTTTCTATCTCATCTATCTATAGAGATTCTGTGGCACGGCTTAATTTATTCAAGATTTCCACTTTCTTTGACTCTATGCTTTCTTTCACATATAGTGCCACTGTCCCACTGGCATGACCTCCTGTGTCATTCCTGTGTATTTTGTACCCTGGTCTTACCATGACCCATTGATTATCCCCATTCCACTAAGTTTCCATGATGCCTATTATATCAATATCCTCATTTAATGCCAGGCACTCTAGTTCACCCATCTTAGTCAACAAAGTGAACAATGTTAGGAATCATTAGGAAGGAGATAGATAATAAGATAGAAAATATAATGCCACTAATAAACTCTAGAAGCATTTCAGAGAATGCCACTGTGGAAGTCCTTGACTTTAACCTTTTATCTAGCAGCCTAAATTGGCCTCTAGGAACTCTGTCCTACCTTTCTCTGTATCACTGGTACCTACATGTGCCACCATCACCATCACTGGTGTCTAATGTGGTCAGCAACCTTTGCACCCAGCAGGCAATTTACCACGTGGTTCTCCTGGCCATCATAAACTCAACTATCTATCAAATCTCCCATTAGAATCACCTGGATCTTCCTAATAACTGGGGTCCCTTCCCTGGAGGGGTGCCCTCAGTGCAAGGGGATACCACAACTTCATCTGGAAGAGGGTCCCCACTATGGAATTGTTTCCCTCTGGTCCAGCTTGATGTTCTCCTTCCCTGAGACTTTCATTCTCTATAACAGAACATAAGCTGTCAGACTGGGGGTGGGGCCACTCTATTGTGTCCCTGAAAGTCTCCTCTGGGTGTCTCTCTTTGTCTCCCTTAGCGCCTCCAGTTCAGCCACGTGGCTCTCAAGAGGCCGGCCTGTGTCTCTGTGGGCTGTGAGCTGCTTGTCCCGTTCGCACATATACATCACCAGGCCATGCTGCATTCCGTGCAAGAAACTGCTCTGTGGCTGGACTTCTGGCTGCATTATTTTTACTCTTGCAGGGTTGTGGCTTTTTTTAGGGGAGAACATTATATTATATTACACTCATAAGGTCACAGCCCTGGTCTACATTTAACATTTAGGTCAACCCAGCTACGTTGCCCATGGATTTAAGCAGCACTGTAGTTAAGCCAACCCAACTGCCAGTGTAGCTGAGGCTAGGTTGATGGAGGAATGGATGGTGCATTATCTATGCCGAGAGCAAAACCCCATAGTGTAGACAAGGCCTATGCCTACCCAAATTGGGAGCCATGCTGTGAGGGGTTCGGTCACAGAGATCCCTTTGGGACTGTCAGTTGATGTGCTAAAATTACCTCTAAGCCCATTTTCCCTGCCACCTTGGGACTCCAGAACCCTGCCTTATTGAGCCAGACACACTATCCTGCTGCAACACGGACCCAAAGTCTGGTCCACAGCCCCAAAGCTGCAGAATTTAACCAAAAGCTTCTCAGCAGGTCACCTATCTCCAGCACCCACACACCCAATTCCCAATGGGATTTGGGATTTAGGTGGTTTCAAGTAATAACGGACAGAACAAAGCAAAATAAAGCAAAAACCTGCGAGTCTAAGCCTAATACATTAAGAAACTGATTATAGGTAGTATCTCACCCTCAGAGATGTTCCAATAAGCTTCTTTCACAGACTAGACTCCCTCCTAGGTGGTAAGCAGGGGTTTTCTCATGAGTGGCCACCCCTTTGTCCTGCTCCACCCCCTTTTATAGCTTTGGCAGAAGGCAGGAATCTTTTGTCTCTCTGGGTCCCCACCCCTCCTTCTAAATGGAAAAGTACCAGATTTAAGATGGTTTCAGAGTAGCAGCCGTGTTAGTCTGTATCCGCAAAAAGAACAGGAGTACTTGTGGCACCTTAGAGACTAACAAATTTATTTGAGCATAAGCTTTTGTGCGCTACAGCCCACTTCATCAAATGCATAGACTGGAATATACAGCAAGAAGATACTTATACATACAGAGAACATGAAAAGGTGGAAATAGCCATATCAACTGTAAGAGGCCAATCAATTGAGATGAGCTATCATCAGCAGGAGAAAAAAAACTTTTGAAGTGATAATCGAGATGACCCATAGAAGGTGTGAGGATACTTAACATGGGGAAATAGATTCAATTAGTGTAATGGCCCAACCATTCCCAGTCTCTGTTCAAACCTAAGTTAATTGTATCTAATTTGCATATTAATTCAAGTTCAGCAATCTCTCTTTGGAGTCTGTTTTTGAAGTTTTTTTGTTGTAAAATTGCCACCTTCAAGTCTGTCACTGAGTGGGTAGAGAGGTTGAAGTGTTCTCCCACTGGTTTTTGAATGTTTTGATTCCTGATGTCAGATTTGTGTCCATTTATTCTTTTGCGTAGAGACTGTCCGGTTTGGCCAATGTACATGGCAGAGGGGCATTGCTGGCACATGATGGCTTATATCACGTTAGTAGATGTGCAGGTGAACAAGCCTCTGATGCCGTGGCTGATGTGTTTAGGTCCTATGATGGTGTCACTTGAATAGATATGTGGACAGAGCTGGCATCGGGTTTTGTTGCAAGGATAGGTTCCTGGGTTACTGTTTATGTTGTATGGTGTGCGGTTGCTCGTGAGTATTTGCTTCAGGGTGGGGGATTTAAGATGGATTCCAGCATGGTCACATGTCACCGTAAAACCCCTAGTCCCATTCTTCCTGGGTTGGCCCACAGGTAGGTTTTCAGGTAAATAAACCATTTACAACCAATTGTCCTAGTCAATGGGAGCCATCAATATTCTAAATCACCATTAATGGCCCACACTTTGCATAATTACAATAGGACCTTAGAGTTATACTTCATATTTCTAGCTTCAGATTCAAGAATGATACATGCATACAAATAGGAGGAATATATTCAGTAGGTTAGAACCTTTGTTATGATACCTTACAAGAGATCTTTTGCATGAGGCATATTCTAGTTACATCATATTCACACTCATAAACATATTTCCAAAAAACATATGGAGTGCGTCACACACTCCTTCCAGCAGCTGTGTAGACATACCCCTAGGGGCAGGAACTCTCTCTTACTCTGTGTTTATACTGTGCCTCAGTCGCTGTTGGGATTTCGAGATGCTGCTGTAAAGCAAATAAACCGTGGTAACAAACTTGGTATAAAACCTCCTTGGGGATGTGGGAATCACAACCAGTGGGGTTTTAAATACTGACTGAATTAATCACAGAAACCTTTTTACCATTCACACCTACTCCCTGATCACACCCAATGTCCTGCGGGTGGAGAGTGAAGAGACGGTTGTGGTGGAAGCCCATGGCCTCAGTGCCCCAATCGTGGTTACAGTCACCGTGCATGATTTCCCGCTTAAGAAACACATCTTATACCAGGTCCAAACTGACCTCAACCCTGCGAATGGGATGATGGGCACAGCTGTAATACAGGTGGGTAAAAACCCAGCCTCAGGTCATCCAGTGAAACAACAGGTATCATTTTCAACAGTGTCCCACTCATTGTAGGAGCCTCCAATATTTTGCAATACTGAGACGTTCAGACCCCGTCCAGGTTGGATGTCATTCTAAAAGAGACACTCTAGCCCAGCATGAAGTTATGAGCTGGAATTGCTGGGTGAAAGTCTATGGCCTGTGTTATACATAGGGCCCTACCAAATTCAGAGCCGTGAAAAACGCATCACAGACCATGAAATCAGACCTCCTCTGTGAAATCTAGCTATTGGAGGGGAGGAGAAGAGGCAGGGCTGGGGGCCGGGAAGGGACAGGACTTACTGTTACCCTGCACAGCTGCTCTCCGGGGGAGATCAGATCCACCTCTGGGTACCTCCCCTGGCTGTAGGAAGCTCCAGGGCTGGGCAGCAGCCCCAGAGCTTCCTGAAGCCACAGGAGGTTGCCAGAGGTGGAGGTGGGTACAATCTCCCCGTACTGCTGGGTATCAGAGGGGTAGCCGTGTTAGTCTGGATCTGTAAAAGCAACAAAGAATCCTGTGGCACCTTATAGACTGGGAACGCCCCAGCCAGGGGAGGTACACAGAGGTGGGTCTGATCTCCCGAGGGCTGTGCAGGGGAAAAGGAAGTCCTGTCCCTCCCCAGCCCGGCTGGGACTAGCAGCTAGGAGCCCCTGTCTGGGGCGCTCCCAGCAGCAAGCGAGGAGATCAGACCCACCTCCACCTCTGGGAACCTCCTGCAGCTGCAGGAAGCTGAAGGCAGTGCAGAAGTGAGGGTGGCAATCCTATGAACCCTCCACAACAGGTTTGTGACCCCCCACCCATGATTCTCTTTTGGGTCAGGATCCTCACGGTTACAACACTCCGAAATTTCAGATGTAAACGTCTGAGAACATGAAACTGACTAATTTTCAAATCCTAGGGCCATGAAATTGACCAGAATAGACTATGAATTTGGTTGGGCTCTAGTTATACAGGAGGTCAGACTAGCTGATCAGGTTGGTCCTTTCTGGCCATAACATCTACGAATCTATTAGTGATGCAGAACTCTCTTGCTGTGGATCTAAAAACTGAGGTGCCCCAAATTAGGAGGTAGAAGAAAAAATTGAGAGTAAGGATGGTGGGGTTCCCTGGTGGAGTAGGATTCTCATTTTGAGTTGATCGAAAGTCCCGGCCAGGAATGGAGAGTTGTGGGGACAGAGGGAAGGTCTCCAAGATGTTACAGTTTTAGGGGAGCACAGTAGGAATAGTTAGGAGAACAACAGTGCAGTAGAACTGACTTCAGCAGGGCACCCATGGGATGCCCTTTGGTTAACAAACATTCCATATAACAGGAGGTGACAGGACAATGGGTACAAGGCCCTCCAAATGGTCTGGCCTGACTCACTGGTGGTGACTTACATTGACTGTGCCATCCTGGGAATCCCCCTCTACCTGGGGTATTCCCCAATGAGGAGACCCACCATCTTATGGCAGCCGTGTAAGCTGCTGGAGGAACTGCATGTAGAGCGGGTTAGTAAAAGTCTGTGGTTTCTTATGGATTCTTTCCATGTATAACATCATAATGAGTGGGGTCCCGCAGGGATCGATTCTGGGTCCAGTTCTGTTCAATATCTTTGTTAGGGTTCCCTCCCCACTCTGAACTTTGGGGTACAGATGTGGGGACCTGCATGAAAGACCCCCTAAGCTTATTTTTACCAGCTTAGGTTAAAAACTTCACCAAGGCACAAATTCCCTTCTTTGTCCTTGGACAGTATTGCTGCCACCACCAAGTGATTACACAAAAATTCAGGAAAGCATCACTTGGAGTCCGTATTCCCCCAGAATATCCCCCCAAGCCCCTTCACCCCCTTTCCTGGGAGGCTTGAGAATAATATACCAACCAGTAGGTTAACAAAGTGAGCACAGACCAAACCCTCTGGTTTTTAGGACACTAAAAATCAATCAGGTTTTTAAAAGAACTTTATTATAAAGAAAAAAGTAAAAGAATCACACCTGCAAAATCAGGATAGAAGGTAACTTTACAGTGTAATAAAAAGATTTAAAACACAGAGGACCTCCCTTTGGCTCTGCTTCACAATTACAAAACAGGAATAAAACTCCCTCTTAGCATAGGGGAAATTCACAAACTAAAACAAAAGATAATCTAATGCATTTCCTTGCCTTACTTGCAATTTTTTATAATCGTAGATGGATCATTTTAGATATGTTTTCAGGAGATGTTTTACCTGCCTGATCTCTCCCTCCATCCGGAGAGGGGACAACAAAGAGAGCACAAACAATCTCCCCCACCCCCCAGGCAGTTTTGAAAGTATCTTCTTTCCTCATTGGCCCTTCTGGTCAGGTACCAGCTAGGTTGTATGAGCTTCTTAACCCCTTACAGGTAAAGTGATTTAGAACAGCTTCCCAGGAGGGATTTTATGTTACCCTTATTTGTATGTTTATGACAATCTTCATCAATGATTTAGATAATGGATAGGATTAAAACTCAAAATGATCTGGACAAACTGGAGAAATGGTCTGAAGTAAATAGGATGAAATTCAATGAGGACAAATGCAAAGTACTCCACTTTGGAAGGAACAATCAGTTGCACACGTACAAACTGGGAAATGACTGCCTAGGAAGGAGTACTGTGGAAAGGGATCTGGGGGTCATAATGGATCACAAGCTAAATATGAGTAAACAGTGTAACACTGTTGCAAAAAACCTAACATCATTCTGTGATGTATTAGCAGGAATATTGTAAGCAAGACATGAAAAATAATTCTTCTGCTCTACTCCACGATGATTAGGCCTCCATTTGCGTATTGTATCCAGTTCTGGGCGCCACATTTCAGGAAAGATGTGGACAAATTGGAGAAAGTCCAGAGAAGAGCAACAAAAATGATTAAAGGTCTAGAAAACATGAGCTATGAGGGAAGATTGAAAAAAAACTGGGTTTGTTTAGTCTGGAGAAGAGAAGACTGAGAAGGGACATAACAGTTTTCCAGTAGATAAAAGGTTGTTACAAGGAGGAGGGAGAAAAATTGTTCTTCTTAACCTCTGAGGACAGGACAAGAAGCAATGGCCTTAAATTGAAGCAAGAGCGGTTTAGGTTGGACATAAGAAAAAATCTTTCTGTCAGAGCAGTTAAGCACTGGAATAAATTTCCTAGGGAGGTTGTGGAATCTCCATCATTTAGGATTTTTAAGAGCAGGTTGAACAAACACCTGTCAGGGATGGTCTAGATAATACTTACTCCTGCCTTGAGTGCAGGGGACTGGACTAGATGACCTCTCAAGGTCCCTTTCAGGTCTATGATTCTGTGATTTTGTAACTTAAGCATCATAGCTGCTGGAGGAACTGCATGTAGAGCGGGTTAGTAAAAGGCCATGGTTTCTTATGGATTCTTTCCATGTATAACTTAAGTGTCGTTAACACTGCAAAGGTCTTTTGCGTAGAGCATTGCTTGTGGTGGTGAGTAAAAGCAGGAAGAACTCATCCATGCTCTTCTTCTCATGCAGGTTCCCACCAAAAACATAACAAAAGATTCCAGTCAAAACCAGTATGTCGTGGTCCAGGCTAAGTTCCCTCAGCAAACCCTGGAGAAAGTGGTTCTGGTCCATTTCCACAGTGGATACATCTTTATCCAGACGGATAAAACCATCTATACACCCGGGTCTACAGGTACTGCCTTCCCCTGGTCTCTTCTAATGGGAAGGGGTGGGAGCTGCTGATGTTATGCCATATCTACAGCAGGGCTGCTGGGGCCATGCTGTGCATATTACTTTGCTTGTTGTCTGGTTGAAGATGGAGGACAGTTGGACCAGAGACTCTGCCATCACCAATTTGCAATATTTCACCCTTCACCATCGTCCTAGCTGTGATGTCCCATTGAGTGTTAGATACCAAAAGATTGGGTGGGCCATTGGATTGAGAATGGGCGATGGAACTTTTCAAATCCCAGTGACTGGTTCTGCTCCATCTTGTACCAAGATACATGTCCCCATCTGACAGCCGTCCCGAAGCCTGTGTGAAATACGGGCTGCTAATCCCAGCCCATTCAGAGCAGGGGGTGGCCTGCCAGTCCCTGAAAGGGCAACAGTCAGGCAGCCTTCGGCGGCTTGCCTGCCGGAGGTCTGCTGGTCCCGTGGATTCGGTGGCAATTCGGCGGTGGGTACGCCAAAGCCATGGGACTGGTGGACCTCCTGCAGGCAAGCCACCGAATCCGCGAGACCAGGGACCTCCCGCAGGCAAGCCACCAAAGGCTGCCTGACTGACGTGCTTGGGGTGGCAAAAAAGCTAGAGCTGCCCCTGGCTGTTGCCAGTCCTTTAGAATCTAAAATCTAAAGGTTTATTCATAAAAAGAAAGAAATAGAAAAGAAAGCTAAAATTGGTTAAATGGAATCAATTACATAGAGTAATGAAAAAACCTGCAGGTTCAAATCAAGTCTCTGGAGTACATCCACAGCTGGGATTGGTCATTCATTCAGTCCTTTGTTCAGAGCTTCAGTTTGTAGCAAGGTCCCTCCAGAAGTAAGAAGCAGGATTGAAGACAAGATGGAGGGGTTTTCAGGGCCTTTTCTATTCTCTCCCCATGGAAGGACACCCCTTTGTTCCTACTGTGGAAAATCACAGCAGCAAGATGGAGTCTGGAGTCACATGGGCAAGTCACGTGTCCATGCATGACTCAGTTTGCAGGCCAACACTATTCTTTACATGTAAGTTTGAACGCTCCCAGGAAAGCTCAGATGTGGATTGGGGTCTCCCAAAGTCCATTGTCAGTTAAGTGTTTCTTGATTGGGCACTTACTAAGAATTGTCCTTTCTCAAGAAGCTGACCTAATGCTTCACTGAGGCTACTTGGAATCAAATACATGTGAGTAAATAGCCCATATTCATAACTTCAAATACAAAAGTGATACACACATACAGCTGGCCTAATTATAACCAGCAAACCATAACCTCTTCATAGACACCCCACACGACAACCTTTGTACAATATTTGCTGCAAACATATAACAATGGTTGCAACAATGATCTATGCGGTCACAGTTTATGTCAATAACGTTACAATTACTACATGCAAATTAGTAGTAGAGTAAAGGTGGTGATTGGTTGGTTGAGTTGTGTCTGATATCACAATGGTGTAGGACTCTTGGCATGGCACATGCCTTACTGGAGCTGTACATCAGCCTGGTAAAGTCAGAATGGCTGAGGACTTAAAAGTTGGCCAGTAACAGACTTCAAATCCTGGTGACGATTGAACCTGGTGATATTGTAACTAAAAAGAGCCATTCTTTTGCATATAGAGCTGCTTCCATCACTTCACACAGACACAACAGACGTTCTAGGCTTCAGAGCGATACATGGACAGAGTGACAATCCTGGAATCTTATTATATAGTGTAGACTAGCACCTTCTTGCTCGCTGTACAAATTAGCTGGAGACCTCTTATTTTGCAACCCAGTGTCCTTTTATTTCCCTGTATTCATTTCCACCACCATCTATATACAACTCTATGTACAAGTCAATTGCAGTTAGGTAGCCAGCCGAGGGACAGCTAGTGCCTGGTGCTAGCTAGGCGCAGCCGATTCTTACTCGTACTAGTTCTCCCCTCCCCCTTCCTTCCTGTCTGTGAGCTTTATAGGCCTTCCTCTCAGCAGGCTCACAGGTGATTGCTCTTAGGCTCCTTTAATGAGCCACACCTTGCCAGCTCCAATCAGTTCCCCTGCATGGCAGCTACGCTAGCAGGTTCTGAGCTAACATGGGCTGGTTCAGTGCCCCTTAGGCCAGCACCCTGTTACATATAGATACACACACACTGTGCTCTCTCTCTCTCCCAGAGACTTTGTTTTTGTTCTTTCTTGTTGCTTCTTTAAAAGCTAAAATAAGTAGTTTTAGCGTGAAAGGGACTGATTCTGTTTTCACTGCCACAATGCCACTGACTATAGGGAAGTTATTCCTGATTTATACTGGAGTGAAAACAGAACCAGGTTCAATGGCCTGCAGTAATGCCAACCCCAAACATGCAAAAATCACAAGTCATTCCCCCGCTCCCAAAATCACGAGATTGTATTAAAAAATCATGAGTTTTTTTTAAAAATAGTAAACTTTGGTTGCTTTTTCTTTCCCTCCTGGCTTTTGAGGCATTATATTGCACTTGAGACATGTCTTGAAGCTTTTCTCTGCAACCAGGAGGGTTAGAAACTCATTTCTTCTTTTAAATGACAGCTGAGATTTGCATGCCATGTGGTGATTCTAGCAGCTGGGGCTTGAAGACAAGGAATTAAAACAAAAATCACAAGAATCAGCAGCACTGAATCAACATATGATCATGACCTATTCCTTGTGTTTTAGCCTGGACCTTAAGGACAAAATCTGTATTGTCTCGCTCAGTTTTAATTGACCTATGGCTTCTCTCTGCAGGCAGCGTCATGGTGGAAGCGGAGAGAACCGGAATTAACATTGTGACATCTCTCTATCAGATCTACTTCACAAAAACACCCAAGTACTTCAAGCCGGGGATGCCATTTGAACTCATGGTAATATCTCTTCTTCTGGATCATGCCCACTGTTGCCTGAGGTGTATAAAGAGGAGAGGACTATGGGTACTAGGGTGATGAGGGTGGTATAAGAACTTAGAATAGAACAGAAACAAAGGGCCACATTCTGATCTCAGTTACACCAACCTAATTCCAGTGTGACTCCACTATATGCAATGGAATCACTCTAGATTTCCACTGGCCCTAAAGCTGACAGCAAATACAAGGTGTGGAATGGCACCTAGCTAGAGTCTTGGCCCAAAATGTGCTCTGGGGTCAGTCGTGTACTGGGGGATAATATTCCCTGGACTGTGTGTTAGTTGCTGGCACTTCAGGCTTTTCTTACTGTAGAGGGGAATTGGGCACAGGTGAGGAGTTGCAAAGGGGGGGGGGCATTTGCAGAAATAGGGGGAAGAGGGACCATTGTGGGTATGAGTATGTGGGGGAATTTCAAAATTGGCACTGACACAATGATTCTTCTCCCAGCGAGTTAGGCAGCATTACAGGAGAAATATTATGCTCCTAAAATTCTGAACCAATCAGCCTCAGTCCTCTTGTCCGCAGAGAACATGGTTTGAGGTCCCACACTCCTCTGGGGCTGAAGAGTTTGTGAAGGCAATTTAGTAGTTTTCTCTCAGCAGGCATGTGAGACTATAAATTAGCAGAGAACTGAAGCAATTATCTTTGGCTGCAGACCAAAGGTGCATAAACGAGTAATTGATGACCACAGCAGTGAGCAGCTTAAGTCCATTTCTTATCTGGATATTTGCTTTACTTATAGCGTGGTGAATGGGATAAACATAAAAAGGAGTCGAAGGGCTGAACCTTAAGATCCATGCAAGTAGCTGTCTGTTTTTCTTGGGTGCCTGAGGGTAATTTAATTGCACCGGCTCTCTGAATGCTTAGGGATAACATGGGTGCTCAAATTTTATACCGGGCAGAAATTTCGGGCTGGAAAGATCTTAGGTCAGAGGCGCTGACTTTCTGATTTCCCAGGGGGTGCTTGACCCCCGTTCCGTCCCAGGCCCCACCCCCACTCCACTCCTTCCCCCAAGACGCCACCCCTCATCTTCCCTCTCCAGCTCTGCCCTGCCTGCTCCTCCCCTTGCCCCCCCAGCACCTCCTGCCCACTGCTGAACTGATCCTCAGTGGGTGGGAGGCACTGGGAGGGAGGGGGAGGCACTGATTGGTGGGGCCTGCTGGTGGGTGCTGAACACCTAAATTTTTTTTCCCCAGTGGGTGCTCCAGCCTCAGAGCATCCACAGAGTCGGTGCCTCTGCTTAGGTCGTTAGAGGTAGTGCAAACTACATTCATGAGGAGAATGCTTGATCTTCTTAACTAAACCCCAGGTGATTTATGTAGGATAGAGGTGGGTGAATGTTCTATTTCACCCAAAGCCCAATATGTAAGGGTTGGTTTCAGAGTACTAATGATTTTACGTCGGCTACCAAGGTTCTGTTTGGAGCAACAGCGTAATAGGTTTAAAACTTTAAAACATCCTTGGCTTTTGCAAGGCCATTGATCTCTGCAGTCTTGAGGGTTTTCAGACCCAGGTCTAGTCAGCACTCAAAGGGTATGTCTAGACTGCAGTCACGGGGTGCGCCTGGAGCTCTAGCTGACATCCCTGAACTAGCTTCCGTCACCTAGCTTGGGTCCAGGAACAGTGAAACTGCGGCAGCGCTAGCTATACAAGCCCACCCTGGCCCCTGGATAATTACTCACAGGGCTAGCCTGCGCTGATGCTCACGCCGCCTTAGCTTCACTGTTCCAGGACCCAGGTTAGTGAGATTAAAGCTACAGTGGGTACGTCAGCTCGAGCTGCGTTCACACCCTGTAACTGGGTAACGAAAATGACCAGGGTCTGTCAATGGCCGGGATCGAACCTGGGATCTCTGGAGCTAAATGCATGAGCTGTTACTGCATGAGCTAAAAGCCACATGGCACTTAGCTAAGGCTGTAGTAGACTCATTCATTGCTAAGTGATTTAGGTGCCACTAGAGGGGCGCAGAGCGCCACAGCCAGCAGCCATGGCGTGCATACAACTGCAGCCTAGTCATCCCCCAAGTCAGAGTGTGAAAACTTTAATTAAGCTCAGAGTTGAAGATATTTGTAAACTCAAACTTATTTAGGTGCCTAATTCCCATTGAAGTTAGACACCTAAATACCTTTGAGGCTATGGACCTGAGATGCTACACATGCGATTTGATTTAAAGTTAGGATGAAGGGAGCGCTGCACCCCTTATTTGATGCATCCCTTTTTGATGGTGCCTCTCAGGTCTACATCACAAACCCCGATGGCTCTCCAGCCCCCCGTGTCCCAGTACAGGCTGAAGGATTCCAGTCAGCTGGGCCGACGCAGGGAGATGGAACTGCCAAGCTGATTATAAACATGCCCAGGGATAGGCAACAGGTTCCCGTCACGGTGAGTAACCTTCTAATGCTGAGTCTGGGCTAAGTACTATATGCACCCTGAGGGCAATGCCCTGTTGGTGGCATTCACTCCCCTCTCATGCACTGAGCAGGGGGGTAACTGAACTCTGTGCATTCCATCTGCACCTGGGGTAAATTTCCTGTATGCCATTGGGTTTTGGAGATGCTCCAATCACCATGTAACCAGTGCTCCATCATGGCACCAGAAGAGATCCCTGAAAACATTGGCCTTGGCTACACTTACAAATTTGCAGCGCTGCAGCAGGGTGTGAAAACACACCCCCTCCAGCGCTGCAAATTGCGGCGCTGCAAAGCGCCAGTGTAGTCAAAGCCCCAGCGCTGGGAGAGTACGTTATTCCCCACAGGGAGGTGGAGTACGGACAGCGCTGGGAGAGTTTTCTCCCAGTGCTGGCGCTTTGACTACACTTAAGCGCTTCAAAGCTTTGAAGTGCAAGTGTAGCCACAGCCATTGACATGAGCATAAGCAGGTCCAGATTAGTCACCTTGCTACACTGAAGGTACCCACCATGCAGCAAAGGAGGCCTGCAGATCTCGAGGGCCTATTCCTGCAATACAGATGGATGCGAAAATTAATGGAATCTGAATCATCCATTGTGTTAACTCTTGTGGCCTTTAACAATCTATGTCTCATTTTTCCCTGTTAGATCCTGAACAAAGGGAAGATCATTCGTGTAGGGAGACAGGCCAGGCAGGCGGGACAAAATCTGGTGACCATGTCCCTGCCCATCACTCCAGATCTCATCCCTTCATTCCGCATCGTGGCTTACTACCAAGTAGGAAATTCGGAGATTGTAGCAGACTCGGTCTGGCTGGACATCCAGGACACATGCATGGGAACGGTAGGTTGATATTCAAGTTGGCCTTCTATATGTTAATTCCTATGAAGGTGTTATTACAAAGTAGTTTTTCCTAGCCTGAGGTGCCGACTGACTCTCAAAAGGGACTCTAAAAATGGCACCGGGGGCTTCTCATTGACTATCTCCCTGCAAATTCTGGATTAGATTTGGTTGGTTTACTTGTACATAGATGTTCCCCAGCCTTCACAAGCCAATGCTCTCAACCCACTCTGGGATACGGGAGTCAAGTTGTGGTTCCTTCTAGCTCAGCAATAAAGACTCTGTGGATTGTGGATTGAAGTGGATGGAGCTATACTGACTTGCACCAGCTGAGTATCTGGCTTTGTATCTGCACCATAATTAGCCATTTTGCTGATGATGTGGCTGTCAGAATTGATTCCAGCTCCCTCTCCCAGGGCTGGGCTCGTTCTTTGGGGCTAACAGGAGTAAGATGCTTATTTTTGGCTCATGAATTCAGTAGATGTGACTCCAGATGGCTATAGGGGACCTGACTGTGATGTAACTACAATGCTACACTGCTGTAACTCCAGTTAATTGCTCCTAATTTACACGAATGTGAGATCAGAGTCAGGCCCACAGAGCAGATCCATTACAGTTCAAACTTCTTTGTAGATTTCCCAGGGCTGCCTGAGGGACAAAGGGACTTCAAAAACATTGGGTCCGATTCTGCTCTCAGTTTACACCCTCATGAATATGGAGTAACAGCACTGAAGTCAGTGGAACTACTCCAGATTTACACAGCTGCCACTGAGATCAGAACTAGGCTTTCGGATGCTCAAGGAGCTGTCACTGAGATCTTACCTCCTTTTATCCTATGTTTTGCAAAGGACAGGCTCTTAGCTGCTTCCTCTGCTTTAAAACAAAACCTCTCCCTTCACTCTTTCATACAGCTAGTGGTGAAAGGAGCCACCAGTGAAGACAGGAAAATCCATGAGCCGGGAACTGTAACAAGACTCAAGCTGGAAGGAGACCACAGAGCTTATGTCGGCCTGGTGGCTGTGGACAAAGGAGTCTACGTTCTGAACAAAAAACACAAAATTACACAATCTAAGGTTGGGTATGAAAGATGTTGGTTGTAACTTGTGATGTTTTATAGCGGGAAATGCAGCTTGGCTCTTATCCTTGCTTGACGCCCCAGGATGGCGACAAGCGAAGTGAGCCTTTTGTTTGCAGAGCTGCCACTTGGGGTGTGAGCTCCACTGTACTTTAACTGAGCTGGGCTGGGCCAGGTCAGTACTTGGATGGGAGACACCCAGGGTGCTGCAGGGAGCGCTGTTCTGGACACACTAAAGGACATGCTGCCCTTTGGACAGTGTTGACCCAGATGGTGCTGGGCTGTAGGGAACTGTGTGGGTGATGCAGTAGGGGGCGCTTTCCTTTCAGAAACAGTTCTCACCTCAGTGCCCATGGTGGTGCTGTACATCAGGGAGTGGCGGTGTGCTCAGTAGGGGGCGCTCTCCCTCCACAGTCAGAACTGCCCCCAATGTGGCGATAGCGGATACTGTGCTGTATTGAGTGGAGTGGGGTCTCAGCAGGCAGTGCTGTCCCCTCCCAGTCAGTGCTGAACCAATGTCCCAGTGCAACATTAGGGGGTGCTGTGCTGCAGAGAAAAGTGTTAGTGACTCAACAGAGGGTGTGCTTTCTTCTGAGTCAGCACTGATCCCCGGGCCCTATCAAGGTTTTAGGGGACGCAATGCTACTGAAACTGCCATTTCTCAGCTAACATATCAAACACACGTTCTGGTCATTAAATCTCCTGCGACCCTTTCAACACGGGTCAGGGCCCTGGTGCTTTGACTGAATTCTAATTTGGGTATTTAATTTCTCTCTGCCTAACATCCTCCTCTGTCTGGGTTCAACTGGCTGCATCATTTTTTCTTTCTCCTCCTGAAATCGGTTGTGTTGCTGGTGCAGAATGGCTGTTGTGCTCGATCCCAGAGATGGACACATTTCAGTGGAGATTGAGTTGCAATAAATCCTTTACTTACATCTCATGTTTTGCTTTCATTTACACTGCTGCAAACACAGAGCTAGTCAAAGGAAGTCAGTGGAGTTACTGCAGATTGCACAGTTGTACCTGAGACCAGAATCCTGCTCGCAGTCTGTATAATGCTTTGGGATCATGCTGGATGGCAGTGTATAAATGGGAAGTGTCATTGTTAACAATAATCTCTCAACCATTATGTTTGTGTCGCACAGATCTGGGACTCGGTGGAGAAGAGTGACATTGGCTGTATGGCTGGCAGTGGAAAGGACAATCTGGGGGTATTTACGGATGCTGGACTGGCCCTGGAGACGAGCAATGGGATTTCCACAGCCCAGAGAACAGGTATCACTCTCTTCCTTCACTCTCCTCTCTTTCCGGTTGCTCTGGCTGGCTGAGCATCTGCCCAACAGCTCTTATGTGGCTCCCATCTGTGACAGGAAGGAGCAATATGTTATGTGCCAAAATGGCTTTTCTGGTTTTCTGATTTCCCCCTAAATCAACGGGGTTCCACTCATTGAGGCCTAGACCATTCTCAGAAATTTGGGAACTGACTGGATGCGGTGTTTGAAAGTTACCTTGTTACATCCAGACAGACAAATGGCAGCAAGTTCAGTGTAGGGCCTCACTTGGTAGGTGGGTTTTTAATTTCTGTTTCTCACTTCCTTCTGCAGATCCAGAATGTCCCCAGGCAACAAAACGCCAGGGTCGCTCTGTTCGGCTCATTGAGTATAAGGGAAACAAAGGTAGGTACTAATCAGGGGGGTTGCTATCCTTGGTCAAAGCAAGCATGCAAAGCAGGAATGCGATTCCCTAGCATGACCAGTTTCACCCTGCTACAACCTCCTGCCAGCTGCATTTCCTGTAGCAGGAGACGGGGGAGTCTGGATAGAATTCCACATGGGGAGAGATTGGAACTGGTCAGTTTATAGAGGGGATGCGAGAGAGGTATAGAAAACAATGAATGGTAACTTGCTCTTTGGGGCACGGATCGTCTCTCTGTTCTGTGTTGGTTCAGCCCCCAGCACTGTGGGGTTCTGGGCCATGACTGGGGACCCAAAGTGCTACACAACTCAAATAACAACAACAGGTACATTGTTACATTACCCATATAAGCACAAGGAGACACTCAACCCAAGTGAATGGTTTCTAATTAAGAATTTATAAAAGGAACTATTTTCATACACAATGCATTAACCCATAGTACTCACCACCACAGGATTGTATTGAGGCCAAGAGCCTAGCAGGATTCAAAAGAGGATGAGCCATTTACATGGAAAAGGAGGATGTTCACCATTCCATAGGATAGGATTTTTTAAGAAGACCTATACATCCTCATGCTTCAGGGGATGAGCCAACCTCTGATTGGGTTCAGGAAGAAACTTCTCTGTGGGCAGGTTATTCCACTATGGGGTTTCTTGCACCTTTCTCTGAAGCAGCTGGTGCTAGTCACTGTTAGAGACAAGATACTGGATTATAGCAGAGTGCCAGTTCCTATGTTCCTCCTTTGGCCATGTCTACTAGTAAATTAATGAGAGATAGAGAGTGAGGACTAGAAGAAGCTTGGTAGGAATGATCTCCTGGCTTGTACATTTCAGCGGCAGATTAACAGGACCAGAAGCTGAAGAAATGCTGTGAAGACGGGATGCACGAGAACCCCATGGGGCACAGCCGCGAGAAGCAGGTTGGGTACATCCTGGATACAGATGAATGCAAGAAGACCTTCCTCGACTGCTGCAATTATATCAAGACCATACATGACAAGCTGCAACGGGAGCTCCATCTGGAACTTGCAAGAAGCAAGTACAAGGGTTTTAATATCACTCAGAGGAGCAAGACTGGGGGAATTGTTAGAGAAATAAGACCACACCACATGAATCAACGCTGCCCATGTTCACAGATCTCCCATGGGAGAGATGGGCATGAATGCAGTGGCAGCAATCCTGTTAGTGTTGCACCATGTTGATATGGGGACCCAGATGAGTCCGGGTAATAACTTCTTCACAAGTCACCGCTGAGGTTTAACCATTGTTTCTAAAGCACAGTCCTCTACCACTTGAGCTAAAAGGGTAACTCCCTAGCTAGGAATAGTAGTAGTCTCTTACCTTTGCAGAATATCCACTAAAGGGTGCACATGTAGCACTGAGCCAGTGGCTTATACCAGTGTTATAGGAGCCCAGAAAAGGCTAGCTCATGCAGAAACAGAAAGGCAGGCATGGAGAGGAGAAGAAGCCTGTGGCTTCCCCTCCAGCCGTTCAACCACACTCCAATTCATGCTCTTCTGGGCTGGCAGCATCAAAACTTGGCAACGTAGGTCAAATCACAGATGCTTTGAGGTCAGTAGAGCAGGCCAACCCTTGAATCCTTTCAGGTTTGCCCCATTCCAATCAAGGTCACAGCAGAGCCAGACGGTCTGTGATTTGACTTCCCAGGTGACTTGGATGAAAATTTCATGTCTGACAAAGATATCATCTCAAGGAGCCAGTTTCCAGAGAGCTGGCTGTGGCAAGTGGAGCGGCTGAATGAGCGACCAAATGAACTGGGGTAAGAGCATGTGGCCGTGTCACTTCCATTCATCAAAGGGCCATATTCAGACGTGGCATGGTGCAGCTCCCACTGAAGTCAGTGTCTCTCCACAGCAAGATCCCCAGTGGAGCCGGCTGGAGTATTTGTCATGAAGTAGGGCCAGCATTCAGCAGCTGATCCATATTCATAGAGTCAGTCCTAGATTTTAAGGCCAGAAGGGGCCTTACATCATCTAGTCTCACCTTCTGTATTACAGAGAGCAGAGAATTTCATTCAGTTACTCCAGTTGTGAGCCCATATTTAGGTACCTAAAAGAACTGGCCCGACATCCAGAGGTACTGAGCAGCCAGCAGTATCCCCTGGCTTCAGCCCTAATGAAAAACCAGGCAGCTGATTTAGGTGCTAGAATATGAATGTAGGTGTCTGGCTGTTTATCATTGGCCTTTTATCCTGTTCAGGAACCGTTCCTCATTTCATTGTTATTCAGGGTGTGTTACTGGGTTGTTGAATCACAAGATATTGATGGTGCTTTCTAACTGGATGTGTGATAAATGAAGGAGGGTGTAGCTCCCTTTTATGGACACCCAGCCAGCCAGTTAGCTATAAACTCCCTCTTATTAGCTGTTCTTTAATTGCTTTACCTGGAAAGGGTTAAAAAGTCCATAGGTAAAAGGAAGGGAGTGGGTACCTGACCAAAAGAGCCAATGGGAAGGCTACAACTTTTTTAAATGGGACAAAACTTCCCCTTTGTCTGTCTGTGTTGTTCTCCCGGAGAACAGAGACAGGGCTGGAACTGTGCTGTAAGAGCTTGAGCCAGGTATGAAACTACTCATTTGGAACCCCAGATATGTAAGTAAATCAGGAAATGTCTAGGACGACGCAATTAGGTTTATCTCTTTTATTTCTTTATGACTTGTGGACTCCTCTGGGCTAACCCCAGGTGCTTTTGTTTTGTTTGTAACCTTTAAGCTGGATCTCAAAAAAGCTAAGGGAGTGAGTATAATTTTTTGAATTTGCTTTTAATTTTTGTATTTGCTCTTTTTAAATAGTAGTAGTAATAGCCTGAGTTTTTAGATGTATTTTTTTCTTTCTTTTTTTTAATAAAGTTCACCTTTTTTAAGGACAGGATTGGAGTTTTGTGTCTTAACAGGTCTGTGCACATTCTGGAATTAGCTGGTGGCAACAGCTGATTTCCTTTGTTTTCTTTTTCAGCTCTCCCCCGGAGAGGGGTCTGAAAGGGCTTGAGGGTACCCAAGTGCACCTTCCTGGGTTCTCAAAGGGGTTTTTGCATTTGGGTGGTGGCAGCATCTATCCATCTAAGGTCAGAGGAAAGCTGTAAACTTGGGAGTTTAATACAAGCCTGGAATGGCCAGTATTAATTGTTAGATTCCTTGCGGGCACCCACCTGCTGCCCTCAAAGTGCCAGAGTGGGGAATCAGCCTTGACCAGCATTTTTTTTTTTAAGGTAAATGAGGTACTGGGTCAGGCCCCTCTCCACTGGAATGGATTATAATCCCCCTGCTTGGAATTTGATCGGGACACTAGAATTAATATCCCAACCCTTGAGACCTTTAAAACAGGTTGTGTCCTGTGGCTGGTGTAGAACTTGCACCACTGAGTTCCTCCCCAGAGAGGGCTGTGTATTTCAGTGGGTGGGTGAAGAAGGCTTTGCCATGGACCTCAACCTGAGATAGGAGGATCTACACCAGGGATCTCAAACTCAAATCACGACGAGGGCCACATGAGGACTAGTACATTGGCCCAAAGGCCACACAACAATACAAAAATATAGTAAAAAATGAAAAAAAGAAGAGGAATATAGTATGCTATTAAAAGTCAATGTATTAACTTTTTAAAAACTGTAATGCGAAAAGTCAGTGCTAATTTTAACAGTCATTTCATTTTTGGCCACTTAGCTGGTAGCATTTTGCATCAACTAAAGCATCAATATTAGGTTTGATATCCTGAGACAACACCAGTCTCAGTGTTGCTTGCAAATGTTCATCAGTGAGCCTTGACCTTAACACAGATTTGTTATTCATGGAGGAGAAAACCTGTTCACATCTATATGTACTTCCAAACATTGCCATTACCCTTGCGGAAGCAGAGGGAGCTGTCATGGGGTCTGATGGGGACTGATGGACTAAGAGCCATTGGCCGTGAGCGTGCACTGAGCCTCACAGAAAGCAGCTGGCAGCACCTTTCAGCCTCACGTCACAGCCCAGAACAGCAAGGGGCTGGGATGCAGGTTTTGAATCTCCCTCCCTTAGGTCATCTCTCTGTTAGAACTTCCTTTATGCGGAGCTGAGGTTCCTTCTCCTCCCACTGAGACCAGTGGGATCTCAGGGTGCTTAGCACCTTTCAAAACAGGCTCTGATAGCACGTGCATTGCAACAAAACCCTGAAGCCAAGGGGAATGACTGGTATGATTCAAATCACTGCATAGATGCCCAAATGAACAACCCCTCTCCCAGACTGCTCCAAGTTAATCCCCCCTCTGGGTCTTCCTGTGCCTCCTGGCTCCTGGGTATCTCTGCTAAACTGTAAGCTCTTTGAGGTCTTACGCTGGCACCTAATGAAAAGAGGGTGTTACCATAGCCACTAGAGGTATCTAGCTGCACAGGGCTTGTGTAATCAGGGGGCAGAAGGACGCAGAAGAGCAGGGAAGCGTGTGGCTTGGAAAGCCCCCTCCCCCTCCCCAGTTTGCAAATCATGCTTGCTTCCAGGGGAAGAGTGAGGAGTTGGGGGCTGTTTTCAAATGTGAAAACTCTGCGATGCCCCGAGAAACGAGGGAAGGGCTGGCTGAGAAAAAACACACACACCCCCCGCCCCATCAGCCCAGCGTGATAATACAGCCTCAGCGGCTCCTGCGGGTCCCCTGCCCAGCCTGTGGCTCTCTCTCCCTTCTCCTGCTCACGGCTCTACAGCGCTGGGCTCCGCTTAGCCCGCTGCAGCCTGCATGCGTTTGTGTGTGGCCGGTGGGGATGGGATCAGCCTTGCACTGCCCCATGCTCCCGCCGCTCCACTTGCGTGGCTTGGCACAAGTAGGCAGCCTGGCGCTGGGCAGGCGGAGGAGGAAGCCCCCGGGACTGGAGCGGGGGGCGGGAGCCTGGGCTTGTTCTGCCCTCCGGTTTCTTCACCTCTAGCGACACTTCAGTACATGCCCCACCCCTATTCCAACCCCTTCCCCAAATCCCCCACCCTGGCCCTGCCTCTTCCTCCCCTCTTCCCCTGAGCACGCTGTCTCCCCACTTCTCCACCTCCCTCCTGGAAAGTCCTAAGCACCACCAAACAGCTGTTTGGTAGTGGGAAGCACTGGAAGGTAGGCGGAGGAGTGGGGACGTGGCGCGCATGGGGGAGGTGAGGAGGGGGAGGGCGAGGGGGAGGTGAGGGGCAGAGGGGGCCCTATGGTGGGCCACAGGAAATAAGTCCGCGGGTCGCGTGTTTGAGACCCCAATCTACACCCTTAGCTGGGGATTGTCCATGAGTCCTAGCTCCTTCCTTCTGTAAAAGACTCTGTCTTTTTCTTTCCATGTAGAATTTCTTCCAAGAAGATGCCTATTTTCCTGAAGGATTCCATCACCACCTGGGAAGTCCTGGCTGTGAGCCTTTCAGAGACCAAAGGTGAGGAACACCACAAGCTCTCCAGAGAACAGGCAGAAAAGCTAATGGGGAAAAGACCCCAGGCCACAATGGGCCTTGGAAAGGCCACAGTGAGATGGAACAATCGAGGAGTCAGCAGACATGTTTCAGAACTAAAGTATAAGCCCCCCTGTCTCTGACCCTGGGTCTTTCCCCATTGCAGGGATCTGTGTGGCTGACCCCTATGAGATAACAGTAATGAAAAAAATTTTCATCGACCTCCGTCTGCCCTACTCTGTAGTGAGGAATGAGCATGTGGAAATCCGGGCTATTCTCTACAACTATTGGGACCAAAACCTTAAGGTAAGCTCACTGCCTCATGGGGCTCTGCAATGGACCTGAGGTGTCAATGCTTTGACAGACAGCCAAACCAAACCAAAACAAAATGGTGGAAGGCTTGTTCTTCTAGGGCCTGATCCCTTTGGGGCTGGACACGCTTGTCTCCAATTGACCTTGTTGGGTGCTCAGCACCTTGCAGGATCAGGGTTATGGAATCCACCCAGTTAAGAACATAAGAACACCCATACTGGGTCAGACCAATAGTCCATCTAGCCTAGTATCTTGTCTTCCAACACCGACCAGTGCCAGGTACTTCAAAGGGTGTGACAGACTCACATATCATGCCCACTCTTGGCCCCGGGCGGTCCATAGGGGGTGCCCCTTTCAGTGAGACAGAGTGAACACCGGTAAAAGGGCTACCTCGGGGTTAAGCCCCTCCACCTCCTGGAGCTGTACCTCTCTGAGCCTTAGCACACCTGTTTCTCGCTGTGTCCCGCCGCCCCCGGGAGTCCACTCGTTGTGGATCCCTGGGGCCTCCACCCCCAGAAGGGGAAAGTGCAACCCTGTTCTCTAGACCAGAGTGACTCTCAGCCAGCGTAAAACAGGAGGGTTTATTGAGCATTGAACACAGCACAGGAAACTCTCAGGGCCTCAGGCCTGGCCTCCCTCAACACTGCACATCCAGGTCTCCCCCCATCCAAGTGGGCTCTGCCTGCTCCCCATCTTCAGCCCAGAGCCCCCCTGCTTCCCAGCTAGGCATCTGATATCACTGGGCCCAAGCCCCGCCTCTGTCCATTGTCTTCTATCCAGGTAAACAAGGTCGTAAACAGGGTCTCCTAGGCTTCCTCTCCTCTCAGCCCTCCTCTGGCCCCCTCTGGCTGGAATCGGATGGTTAGGTCACTGGGGTCCTCTCTTCGCAGCCCATTGTCCTCCCACTGGCCAGAACCAGCTGTGACTCCTGAGCTGGGCCTCCGGGTCACCTGGTCACCAGTCACTGGGGTCTCCATTCTCCAGCCCATTGGCTGGGGTCCCAAGTTCCCTTGACAGTCTGCTGTAAGAACAAACTACCTCTCCCATCACCTCATTAAACCCCTAGTACCTAGGGAAACTGAGTCCCACCAAGAAAATCCCCCATAGGAAACAAGGAAAACCACTTCATCACAGAGGGAATGAACTGAACAGGTAATCATCAAATGATCCATCCCTTCTTCTTTGAGAGCTTGTTCATGTCATAGAATCATAGAATCTCAGGGTTGGAAGGGACCTCAGGAGGTCATCTAGTCCAACCCCCTGCTCAAAGCAGGACCAAACCCAACTAAATCATCCCAGCCAGGGCTTTGTCAAGCCTGACCTTAAAAACCTCTAAGGAAGGAGATTCCACCACCTCCCTAGGTAACCCATTCCAGTTCTTCACCACCCTACTAGTGACAAAGTTTTTCCTAATGTCCAACCTAAACCTCTCCCTCTGCAACTTGAGACCATTACTCCTTGTTCTGTCATCTTCTACCACTGAGAACAGTCTAGATCCATCCTCTTTGGAATCCCCTTTCAGGTAGTTGAAAGCAGCTATCAAATCCCCCCTCATTCTTCTCTTCTGCAGACTAAACAATCCCAGTTCCCTCAGCCTCTCCTCATAAGTCATGTGCTCCAGCCCCCTAATCATTTTTGTTGCCCTCCGCTGGACTATCTCCAATTTATCCACATCCTTCTTGTAGTGTGGGGCCCAAAATTGGACATAGTACTGCAAATGAGGCCTCACCAGTGCTGAATAGAGGGGAATGATCACATCCCTCGATCTGCTGGAAATGCCCCTACTTATACAACCCAAAATGCCATTAGCCTTCTTGGCAACAGGGGCACACTGTTGACTCATATTCAGCTTTTCATCCACCGTAACCCCTAGGTCCTTTTCTGCAGAACTGCTGCCCAGCCATTCGGTCCCTAGCCTGTAGCAGTGCATGGGATTCTTCCGTCCTAAGTGCAGGACTCTGCACTTGTCCTTGTTGAACCTCATCATATTTCTTTTGGCCCAATCCTCTAATTTGTCTAGGTCCCTCTGTATCCTATCCCTACCCTCCAGCGTATCAACCACTCCTCCCAGTTTAGTGTCATCTGCAAACTTGCTAAGGGTGCAGTCCACACCATCCTCCAGATCGTTAATGAAGATATTAAACAAAACCGGCCCCAGCACTGACCCTTGGGGCACTCCACTTGATACCAGCTGCCAACTAGACATGGAACCATTGATCACTAACCGTTGAGCCCGACCATCTAGCCAGTTTTCTATCCACCTTACCGTCCATTCATCCAGCCCATACTTCTTTAACTTGCTGGCAAGAATACTGTGGGAGACTGTATCAAAAGCTTTGCTAAAGTCCAGAAATAGCACATCCACTGCTTTCCCCTCATCCACAGAGCTGGTTATCTCATCATAGAAGGCAATTAGGTTAGTCAGGCATGATTTGCCCTTGGTGAATCCATGCTGACTGTTCCTGATCACTTTCCCCTCCTTTAAGTGGTTCAGAATTAATTCCTTGAGGACCTGTTCCATGATTTTTCCAGGGACTGAGGTGAGACTGACTGGCCTGCAGTTCCCTGGATCTTCCTTCTTCCCTTTTTTAAAGATGGGCACTACATTAGCTTTTTTCCAGTCATCCGGGACCTCCCCCTCTCGCCATGATTTTTCAAAGATAATGGCCAATGGCTCTGCAATCTCATCAGCCAACTCCTTTAGCACCCTCGGATGCAGTGCATCCGGCCCCATGGACTTGTGCTCGTCCAGCTTTTCTAAATAGTCCCAAACTACTTCTTTCTCCACAAAGAGCTGGTCACCTCCTCCCCATACCGTGCTGCAGAGTGCAGCTGTCTGGGAGCTGATCTTGTCTGTGAAGACAGAGGCAAAAAAAGCATTGAGTACACTAGCTTTCTCCACATCCTCTGTCACTAGGTTCCCTCCCTCATTCAGCAAGGGGCCCACACTTTCCTTGACTTTCTTCTTGTTGCTAACATACCTGAAAAAACCCTTCTTGTTACTCCTAACATCTCCGGCTAGCTGCAACTCCAAGTGTGATTTGGCCTTCCTAATTTCACTCCTGCATGCCTGAACAATACTTTTATACTCCTCCCTGGTTATTTGTCCAATCTTCCACTTCTTGTAAGTGGTTTTTTTGTGTTTAAGACGAGCAAGGATTTCACTGTTAAGCCAAGCTGGTCGCCTGCCATATTTACTTTTCTTCCTACACAATGTCCATCCGAATTAGGTGTGCGCCCGCATCGTGTGCACGGACATCAGAAACTTTTCCCCTTAGCAGCTCCCATTGGGGCGGCAGAGGACACCCCTGGAATGGCACCCTTATGGCGCTGTACATAGTATCCTGCCGGCCCAACCTCACTTCAGTTCCTTCTTACCCTCCGTGGCGGCGTTGGAACGTGGTCTCTCGCTTGCGAGTGATCCCTTAGCAATCTAGTTTTAGCAGTTAGACAGTTTGTTGTTAGGTATTTAATACATTAGTTAGGTACAGTTTAGTTAGAGGTGACTGGGATTTAGTTCTAGCCACCAGCCTTGGGCTGCAGGAATGCCGGAAGCCCAGGGGTTTAAAGCTCGAGCTACCTGCGGCAAGTCTGTGCCCAACAGCGACCCCCATGACTCCTGCCTTAGGTGTCTGGGAGAGGCACACCAGGCCGAGCACTGCAAAAATTTGCAAGGCCTTTAAGGCCCACACTAAGAAAGAGTCTTAAGCAGCTGCTCATGGAGGGCACGTTACAACCAGCAGCCCCAGACCACCAGGTACCAGGCCTGAGCTCCTTGGTGAGAAGTGCCCTGGCATCAGTGCGCGATTCAGCATCGGGCTCTAGAGATCCCGGCACCGTAAATCCTTGGCACTGAGACGAGATGACCAGCCCCGGCACTGCTCAAGCTCCCCGGTACCGGCCAAGCGCCATAAGAAAGGGGAAAGAGGACGCTCCCTTCAAAGAGCTACCAAGACACTCAGACAGGCTCCTACAACTCAGAGACAAGACTCTGTTTCCCATCTGGAGCCAGCACCATTGACTCCAGCGCCGGAGGCACCGTTGAGTCCAGCACCCAGCAACTTCAGCGCGGACCAGTGTCTAGAGGAGGTCTTGGAACCCCCCTCCACACCTGACACATTTGAGGTTGTAACTTTAGCACCCTCGTGGCCAAGATGGAGTCTGCTCTGCAGGCAGCTCTGGCCAAGAGACAGCGCGCGCAGGAATGCAGCAGGAGAAATTCCTTCCACCCCAGGGGCACCTGTTCCAAACCCCCCAGAGTGAACACACACACCCACAGGAAAAGTACCATAGATATAACAAAGGGAGATATTTATTTACAGAGGGCTGGGAGGAGAAAAACAACCAGGGGAAATATAGGGGGAGCAGTAAAACAGGGCTGCATTTAAACCAAGGCCCCACAGACCCAGTGGTAGCACAGTCTGACAGGGCAGACACTGAGCAATGTGTCTGCGCACAGAGTTCAGGAGGCCTAAGCAAAGTTTCAGTCCGGTGGTGAGTCTTGGGTGCTCCTGGTCGTCTTCGGCGCCAGTGAACTCTCCCCAGCAAACCCCTCCGGTGCCCTCTTCTGCCGCTCTGTGTAAAGCCACACAGAGCGACCACCTCCCCACTTAACTATCTAGCAGCCTCCCTCCTTATTCCCAGTGCAGTCACAAGCCCCAGTACTCACAGCCCCAGGCAGCTCCGGGCAGCCGTGATACTGGGTCCAGCTCCGGCCTGTTCTTCTCGGGCAATTCCCCCCGGCACAGGGCTCCTCCTGGCTCCTGTCCTGGGCTGTCCCCAATCGGGCCTGTCCTCCTCAGGCCTCAGGCAGGTTCTCTCTGCTTCCTTCTCCAGGGCCAGCCCTGCTGCTTTCCCTCTCTCTCCCTCCAGCTCCAGCCCTGCCCCATGGAGTTTCCCTCCTTTTTTCTTACTCTCCCCCTCCCCCTTGGGAAAAAGATTTAAAGGGGCCATGCTCTCTAGACCCCAAAGGGGTTACAAGGTTGCAAAGGACTTCATTGAATTGTCAGTGCCCAATCCTCTCCCATGTAGGAAGAAGCCTCCGGCACCACCCAGACGGGTGCCATCCAGAGGGAAACCGGCAATGGTGTGCCGCTCGAGGTCACCAATCCCGCACCGCTTACGGCACTGCTCCCGTTTGAGCTCACCATAGCGCCACACCCCGACACCAACAACCCCACATGAGGTTACAGCACTGGATGAAGAAGCGCCCTCGGCATCCCCACCAAGGACCCGGCACCACTCCATGTCACCCTTGGTCACTCAGCACCGAAGCATAGTACCAGCCACTTCCCCGGCACCATATGCTTTAAGGCGGTCCAGGTCTCTGGATAGCCAGTACCGCTCACTATCCCAATCCTCTTGGCACTGGTCCCTGCCTGCACCTCTTGGCACCCCACGGTGGCGCAAGGATCATCGGCACCACCTTGGTCCTCCCCTTCAGCCTCCTCAGAGACTGAAGCCAACTCAGGCAGCTCGAGTTATATCAGGCACTGGACCAAGAGCAGTAGAGAGTCCCACACAGCCTGGCAGCCGCAGTGGCCGCCTCCGGGGCAATGGCACTTTTGGACCCCATGGGCCTATCACCAACAACAGGGCACATTTTCTAGAGCCTCCAGATTGATCCACTCAACGCAAAGCCACTCAAGGTCGCCATATAAATGCACCTTGAAGGCAAGAGAGGCCACACTCTCTAGACCCACCTCGGACCCCTCAGAGCAGCCAACAGAGGCAGGTCCTTTGCCCACACCACTACCAAGAGGCATGACCCCCAAGACTTCAGGAGGCACAGTCTGCCTCTCAAGAGGTGACAGCCTTGACAGGCCCCGACATGGCCCAGGACTATGGGGGATTACAGGAGGGTCAGGACGATGGCAACCAGCCTCAGAACATGTCCTCATCCTCCTCAGATGAAGCAGTGGCAGGAATATCTGTATCAGGACCCCCACCTATCGACCATAGAGCCCATCAGGAACTGCTCAGCTAAATTGCCCTTAATATGGGCCTTCAGGAGGAAGAGGAGGAGCCTGAGGATCCAATGGTTGATATTCTGGCTCCATAAGGATGCTCACGGGTAGCATTGCCACTGATTAAGACTATCCAGAGTAACTATAAAGACAATCTGGCAAACCCCGGCTTCTATTTCCCCGGTGGCCAGGGAAGTGGAGAGAAAATACTTCGCCCCATCTAAGGGCTATGAATTCTTATTCTCCCACCCTCCACACTGCTCCCTGGTCGTGTCAGCCGTAAATGAAAAAGAACGCCAGGGTCAGCAGGCCTCAGCACCAAAGTCCAAAGAGGCCAAACGATTGGACCCCTTTGGAAGGAAGGTCATCTCATCGGGAGGCCTGCAACTCAGGATAGCCAGCCAACAGGCCATCCTTAACAGACACAACTCTTGGAATGCTATATACAAGTTTAAGGATCACCTGCCTCAGGATTTGCATGCGCTAATTGAGGAAGGAAAAGCAGTAGCCAAGGCAACTCTGCAAGACACCCTCAATTTGGCTGACTCTGCAGCCAGAACCATATCCTCAGGAGTGGTTCTTCTTCGAGTGATTGCTCCTATGCATTCCAGTTAGGTGTGCGCGCCGTGCGTGCACGGCTCTCCGGAACATTTTTACCCTAGCAACTCCGGCGGGCCGGCTGGGCGCCCCCTGGAGTGGCGCTGCTATGGCGCCTGTTATATACCCCAGCCGGCCCGTCCGCTCCTCAGTTCCTTCTTACCGCCCGTGACGGCCAGTTGGAACAGTGGAGTGCTCTCTCACCTCCACAGCCCTAGCGTTTCTCCGTATCTTTAGTGTATATAGTTGTTTCACTTAGTTTGATAGTTAAGATTAGTTGAAATAAGTTAGTTGTTATAGTTGTATATAGTTGTGATAGTAGGGAATTAGAGGGGTTAGCCTCTCTTCTTCCACAACCGGTGCGGGCTCATGCCCAAGGCACCGGGCTTTAAGCCCTGTGCGGCTTGTCAGCGGCCTATGCCCATCGGCGACCCGCACGATTCCTGCCTGCGCTGCCTCGGGGAATCGCACAGGACTGATAAGTGCCTGATTTGCACGGCATTCAAGCCGCGCACAAGAAAGGAGCGAGACTCGCGACTTAAACAGCTCCTTACGGAGGCGGCACTTCAGCCCCCCGCTCCGTCCCCGGCACCGCCGAAACTATCCTCGGCGCGCAGCGCACCAGCGGCACCGAGCCGTCCCGGTACCGAGGCTCCTAAGGCACGCAGACGGCACCGAAGTCCCGGCACCGTTCCCTCTCCCCCCAGAGGAAGCGGAAGACGGCGCACCCGGCTCCAAAACCTGCAGCTTCGGGACAGTTTACCCAGCCACCTCCGGCACCTCCGGCACCGGCTGTGGTAGTGCACAAGCCGTGCACGGTTCCACTGACTCCGGCACCACAAGAGCCGTCGAGTCCGGTACCTCCCTGCTCCTCGGCGCCGGCCGCGGTAGAGCTGCATCTCCCGTCCACCCCTGAAACGTTTGTGACGGCGAGAGAGCTTATTCAGGTCGTAGAGGCACCGAGCCTCCGGCCCCCGGCACCGCCGGTGCGGGCTGTTCAATCGTTGGGCAAGCCTGCTATGATGCGGCCCCAGACCCCTGACGGAAGAGAGGGGCGACGCTCCAAACCTCGGACCCGGTCCCGGTCCAGGCAACGGTCTCCGTCACGCCGGTCCCGATCACGGCACCGATCACAGTCTCGGTACCGCACCCCATCCTGGCACCGGTCGCAGTCCTGGTACCGCTCAGTCTCGCGGTACCAGTCGCACTCCCGGCACCGCTCACGGTCCCGGTCACCGGACCGACGGTACCGTCGGAGATCCAGTTCCCGGTACCGATCTCGACGTCGCGACTCCCACAGCCGCTCTCGCCACCAGCGATCAAGGTCACGCTCTGGCTCCCGGTACCGAAGTGACCGACGGTCCAGATCACCGTCCTGGCACCATGACGGCCGGCACCGCTCCTCGGCACCGTCCGGGGATAAGCTGCCTCATTCAGCGGCGCACTCCATCAGCGCCTCGGCACCCCCGTGGCCTTCGCGTCAGCCATCGGTCGTCTCCCAGGCGGACAGCGAGACAGATCTCCGGGCTCCCGCCCAGAGCCAACATCTTGGACACCAGCAGTGGGGTTTCGGGGTCCCCTGGGCTGGCTATGAGTCCCAAGGGCTCCCCTTGTCCCAGCGCCCAGTGGGTGCTGTACGCAGCATACCAGAAGCCACGGTGAGCCGCCCTCCCCCAACACCACTGGGGGAGACCCTACCGTCGTCGGACCCCGCAGGGCTTCCGTCAACCTCACAAGCCCCTGAGCAGCCTCCGGCAGAGGAGGTGGTACAGACTCTGTCTTCATCCTCCTCTCCGGATGAGGCAGTGGCAGGCGCCGCAACGGTGGACCCTCCCCCGATCGACCTGCGGGCCCACCAGGACCTTCCCCGCAGGGTGGCAAAGGCCATTGACCTTCTGGTGGCGGAGGTCCCGGAAGATGAAGACCCGGTGACCAACGTCATCAGCGCGGAGGCCCCGACGCGGGTGGCCCTGCCTTTTATTAAAACAATCCAGAAAAATGCCACGACCATCTGGCAGTCACCGGCGTCCGTCCCCCCTACGGCAAGGGGCGTGGAACGTAAATACTCGGTGCCCCCCGCGGGATCCGAGTATCTGTACACTCATCCCGCTCCGGACTCACTGGTCATCCAGTCCGTTAACGACCGTGAGCGGCATGGACAGCCAGCCCCAGCGCCGAAGTCGAAGGACGCCAGGCGCATGGACTTGTTGGGCCGCAAGGTGTATTCGGCGGGGGGTATTCAGCTGCGCATTGCAAACCAGCTGGCCCTCTTAGCCCGGTACGCCTTCGACATTTTCGTGTCCCTCACGAAATACACGGAACTGATCCCGATGGATTCCCGATGAGAGTTTTCGGCTCTGGTCGAAGAGGGCAGGACAGCCTCCCGCTCTTCCATCCAGGCTGCTCTGGATTCGGCGGACTCAGGGGCCAGAACCCTGGCCTCTGGAGTAACTATGCGGCGCATCTCCTGGCTGCAGTCCTCCACCTTGCCGCCGGAGGTGCAGTATACCCTCCAGGACCTGCCCTTTGAGACTCACGGCCTGTTCTCAGAGAAAACAGACTCGAGGATACAGACCCTGAAGGACGGTCGTGTAGCTATCCGCACTCGGTTGTGTAGCTATCCGCACTCTGGGTATGCACACGCCAGCTACCCAGAGGCGCTCCTTCCGCCAACAGCAGCCCTTCCGGCCTTTTACCCAGGCCAGGTCAAGGCCTTATAATAGTCGGCGCAACGGCCTCAACCGCCGTCGACCTTCAGGCAGCAGGCGCAACCAAGCCCAGGCGTCGTCCAAGGCCCCTCAAGGGCCCAAACAGCAATTTTGATGGGACGCCCGAGGACGGCTCATCAGTCTCTTCCCAGGATCCAACCCCTTTATTTTGCAACCGCCTTTCCCACTTCCTCCCGGCGTGGTCCCAAATCACATCGGACAGCTGGGTACTCCGTACTATCCAGTATGGTTACCACCTTCAGTTTATTTCGCCCCCTCCTTCCCACCCACCTTCCCTGTCCCTCTTCAGGGACCCCTCTCATGAGCAATGCCTCTTGCAAGAGGTCAAGACTCTGTTGAGGTTGGGTGCCATAGAGGAGGTGCCGCAAGACAGGCAGGGCAGGGGATTCTATTCCCGTTATTTTCTCATCCCCAAGGCGAAAGGAGGCCTCAGACCCATACTGGACCTCCGGGAGCTCAACAAGTACATGATCAAGCTCAAATTTCGCATGGTGACCTTGGGGACCATCATTCCCTCCCTGGATCCGGGAGACTGGTTTGCCGCCCTTGACATGAAGGACGCTTACTTCCATATTGCTATTTACCCTCCCCATCGACGCTACCTGCGTTTTGTGGTCAATGGTGCGCACTACCAGTTTGCGGTGCTACCCTTCGGCCTATCCACCGCTCCGAGGGTCTTCACCAAATGCATGGCAGTGGTTGCTGCAGACCTCCGCCGTCGTCGAGTTCACGTCTACCCTTATCTCGACGACTGGCTGGTTCGCGGGCCATCCCGCCAATTGGTAACAGACCAAGTTGCCGAGATACTCTCCCTATTTCGGGAACTGGGTCTTCTCGTCAATGTGGAGAAGTCCTCACTGACTCCATCTCAGAGGGTGGAGTTTATTGGAGCGGTCCTCGACTCCACGGTGGCCAGGGCCTGTCTCCCTCGCGCCCGACACCAGACGATGGTCTCCATCATCCGAGACCTGCACGTTTTTCCCACTACGACGGTTTGGTCCTGCCTACGCCTCCTGGGCCACATGGCGTCGTGCACGTTCGTCACCGCCTATGCGAGACTGCACCTTCGCCCGTTTCAATCTTGGCTAGCGTCGGTGTACCGCCCACACCGCGACTCGATGGACAGAGTAGTCACGGTCACGAAGCCTACCCTCGCTTCGCTCAGTTGGTGGCTGAACCCAGAGGTCGTATGTGCAGGAGTCCCGTTCCGTCCGCCTCGTCCGTCCGTGACACTGACGACAGATGCCTTGGCGTTGGGATGGGGAGCACACCTGGGCGACCTACACACCCAGGGCCTCTGGTCGCCCCAGGAGCTCTCCCTCCACATTAACGTCAGGGAGCTGCGGGCAATTCGCTTGGCGTGCCACGCCTTCCACACCCGTCTGTGAGGCCAATGCGTAGCGGTGTTCACGGACAACACCACAGCGATGTTTTATGTGAACAAACAAGGCGGAGCCCGCTCCTCCCAGCTCTGCAAGGAAGCGATGCTCCTGTGGGACTTCTGCGTGACCCACTCAATTCACCTGGAAGCATCCTTTCTTCCGGGAGTGCAGAACACGCTGGCCGACCATCTCAGCAGGTCGTTCCTCTCCTACGAGTGGTCCCTCCGTCCAGATGTCGTCCACACAATCTTCCGGAGGTGGGAGTTTCCCCAGATAGACCTATTCGCCTCCAGGGAGAACAGGAAGTGCCACCTGTTTTGCTTGTTCCAGGGTCGCTCGCCAGGCTCCCTGTCGGACGCCTTCCTTTACCCCTGGACGGATCGTCTCCTCTACGCCTTCCCTCCGTTCCCGCTAGTGCACCAAGTGCTACTGAAGCTTCGGAGGGACAGAGCCCGCGTCATACTCGTAGCTCCGGCCTGGCCGAGGCAGCACTGGTACACCCTGCTGCTCGAGCTCTCTGTTTGGGATCCCATCCCCCTTCCGTTATGGCCGGACCTCATCACCCAGGACTTCGGCAGACTCCGCCATCCGAACCTGCAGTCCCTCCATCTTACAGCTTGGTACCTGAGTGGTTGACCCACGCAGAGAGGGACTGTTCGGCGGCAGTAAGGCAAGTCCTGCTAGAGAGCAGAAAGCCTTCCACTCACCTTGCGAAATGGAAGCGATTCACACTCTGGTGTGATCAATGAGGACTCAATCCATTCGTAGTCCCGGTCCCTACCATCCTCGACTACCTCTGGTACCTTAAGGAGCAAGGTCTTGCGGTCTCCTCCTTGAGAGTACACCTGGCAGCAGTGTCCGCCTTTCGTCCATCTATGGGAGGTCGCTCCATCTTCTCTAACCCGATGGTTTCCCGCTTCCTTAAGGGCCTCGACCGGTTGTACCCGCCGGTGCGGCATCCTGCCCCGACCTGGGATTTGAACCTCGTTCTGGCCAAGCTTATGGGACCGCCCTTCGAGCCTCTAGCCACGTGCTCTCTGCTCTACCTCTCCTGGAAGACGGCCTTCCTCGTCGCAATTACATCAGCGAGATGAGTCTCTGAGCTCCGTGCTCTAACGGTTGGACCACCATACACCATCTTCCATGGGGACAAGGTGCAGCTTCGACCACACCTGGCCTTCCTCCCTAAGGTGGTGTCGGCCTTCCACCTCAACCAGGAGATCTTCCTCCCGGTCTTCTTCCCGAAGCCGCACGCCTCCCCTCGGGAACGACAGCTTCACACCCTGGACGTCCGCAGGGCGCTTGCCTTTTACATCGAGTGGACGAAGCCCTTCCGGCGTTCGACCCAGCTGTTTGTGGCAGTCGCCGACCGCATGAAGGGTGAGCCGGTCTCCTCCCAGTGGATTTCCTCCTGGGTAACGCAATGTATTCGGACATGCTACGAGCTTGCTCGCGTGCCACCATGCCGCCTCACTGCTCACTCAACGAGAGCGCACGCCTCGTCGGCCGCCTTCCTGGCCCATGTTCCCATCCAGGACATCTGTAGAGCGGCCACCTGGTCTTCTGTCCACACCTTCGCCTCCCATTACGCGTTGGTGCAGCAATCAAGAGACGATGCAGCCTTCGGCTCCACAGTCTTACACTCTGCCACGTCTCACTCCGACCCCACCGCCTAGGTACGGCTTGGGAATCACCTAACTGGAATGCATAGGAGCAATCACTCGAAGAAGAAAAGACGGTTACTCACCGTAGTAACTGTTGTTCTTCGAGATGTGTTGCTCCTATCCATTCCAGACCCGCCCTCCTTCCCCACTGTCGGAGTAGCCGGCAAGAAGGAACTGAGGAGCGGACGGGCCGGCTGGGGTATATAACAGGCGCCATAGCGGCGCCACTCCAGGGGGCGCCCAGCCAGCCCGCCGGAGTTGCTAGGGTAAAAATGTTCCGGAGAGCCGTGCACGCACGGCGCGCACACCTAACTGGAATGGATAGGAGCAACACATCTCGAAGAACAACAGTTACTACGGTGAGTAACCGTCTTTTATGAGGCATTCAGCATGGCTACAGGTATCAGGCCTCCCTCCCGAGGTCCAAAACACATTGCAAGACCTCCTCTTTTGGAGCAAACGGACTCCAGGCTGCAGAGCCTCAAGGATTCCAGGGCTACAATGAAATCCTTGGGAACGCGTACACCAGGAACCCAGAGGAAGCCCTTCAGGCCTCAACCTCCGCAGCAGAGGCAATACCAACCTCGCCCTACCACAGGCAGGCAGGAATAATAGACGCAGACCATCGAACAATGCGTCTAGCTGAGGCCCAAACAAGCCCCAGCCAGGAAACAAGCCAGGGTTTTGAAGGCACGCACGAGGACAACCTATCAATCCAATCCCAGGATCCCTCCCCAGAGTTTTTAAACCGGTTATTCCACTTCTACCTTGCGTGGTCCCGTATAACATTGGACCTCTGAGTCCTACGCATGGTACAGGTGGGATACTCCCTCCAGTTCTCCTCCTTCCCTCCCTCCCACCCCCCTTCCCCATCCCGGTTCAGGGACCCCTCTCACAAGCAACTCTTTATGCAGGAAGTATGATCACTCATCAATATAGGGGCGCTCAAAGAGGTTCCCCAGGAGCTAAGGGGAAAGGGATTTTACTCCCGTTATCCAGCCTGGCAAGTCCGAGAGCCTCTGCGCTGGTGGCTGGAACAGCCAGTAGTCTGTGCGGGAGACCCCTTCAGCACAACCCAGCCTTCACTGACATTAGTAACAGATGCATCAGATCTGGGTTGGGGTGCACACCTAGGGAACTGAGAACACAATGTCTGTGGATGCAGGACGAGATACCCCTTCATATCGACTTGAAGGAGCTCAGAGCAGTTCGTCTGGCCTGTCAAATCTTTCATAGAATTATAGAATATTAGGGTTGGAAGATACCTCAGGAGGTCATCTAGTCCAACCCCCTGCTCAAAGCAGGACCAACACCAACTAAATCATCCCAGCCCGGACTTTGTCAAGCCGGGCCTTCAAAACCTCTAAGAACAGAGATTCCATCTCCTCCCTAGGTAACCCATTCCAGTGCTTCACCACCCTCCTAGTGAAATAGTGTTTCCTAATATCTAACCTAGACCTCCTCTGCTGCAACTTGAGACCATTGCTTTTTGTTCTGTCATCTGCCATTGAGAACAGCATAGCTCCATCCTCTTTGAAACTCCCTTTCAAGTAGTTGAAGGCTGCTATCAAATCCCCCCTCACTCTTGTCTCTGCAGACTAAATAATCCCAGTTCCTTCAGCCTCTCTTCGTAAATCATGTGCTCCAGCCCCCTAATCATTTTTGTTGCCCTCTGCTGGACTCTCTTTAATTTGTCCACATCCCTTCTGCAGTGGAGGGACCAAAACTGGATGCAATACTCCAGGTGTGGCCTCACCAGTGCCGAATAGAGGGGAATAATCACTTCCCTCGATTTGCTGGCAATGCTCCTACTAATACAGCCCAGTATGCCATTGGCCTTCTGGCAACAAGGGCCCACTGCTGTCTCATATCCAGCTTCTCATCCACTGTAATCCCCAGATCCTTTTCTGCAGAACTGCTGCTTATCCAGTCAGTCCCCAGCCTGTAGTGGTGCATGGGATTCTTCCTTCCTAAGTGCAGAACTCTGCACTTGTCCTTGTTGAACCTCATCAGATTTCTTTTGGCCCAATCCTCCAATTTGTCTAGGTCTGTTCGAGCCCCTGGCCACTTGTTCCCTCCTTTACCTTTCATGGAAGGTAGCGTTCTTGGTGGCCATTACATCGGCGAGGAGTGTGTCTGAACTAAAGGCTCTCACCTCCAAATCCCCTTATACAGTGTTTCATAAGGACAAGGTGCAGCTTAGATCGCACCGTAGATTCCTCCCCAAGGTGGTCTCCCAGTTCCACATGGGACAGGACATTTGTCTTCCTGTGATTTTTCCAAAGCCTCACATGAGCCCGCAGCAGCAGAGCTTGCACACGCTAGACGTTCAAAGAGTCCTAGCATTCTACATAGAGCACATGAGGCCTTTTTGCAAATCAACCCAACTGTTCGTGGCCACTGCTGGTAGAACGAAGGGCCTTCTAGTATCTTCTCAGCGCATCTCGTCCTGGATCACAGACTGCATTCACACATACTATGAGTTGGCTAAGGTTCCAGCTCTGACAATCACAGCCTATTGGACAAGAGCGCAAGCATCTTCGACCGCCTTTCTGGCGCAAGTACCCATCCACAAAATCTGCAAAGCAGCTGCTTAGTCCTCAGTGCATATGTTTACAGCCCATTATGCCATCAACCACAGGCCAGAGATGATATAGCAGTCAGCAGGGCTGTCCTCCTATCAACCATTCCTTGACTCCTACCCACCTCCAATGGTCAGCTTGGAAGTCATATAATTGGAACGGATGTGAACAAGCACTTGAAGAAGAAAAGATGGTTACTTACCTCTCGTAACTGTTGTTCTTCGAGATGTGTTGTTCACATCCATTACAATACACGCCCCCCTTCCCCTCTGTCGGGGTCAACGACAAGAAGGAACCGAAGATGGGGGGGTCAGGCCGGCAGGGTAATAAGGGTCCCACTCTAGGGGGCTCCTCTGTCATCCTGACAGGAGCTGCTAAGGGAAAAAGTTTTCAACGTCTGTGCACGCGACGTGCACGCACACCTAATTGCTATGGACATGAAAAACACATCTCAAAAAATAACAGTTACAAGAGGTAAGTAACCGTCTTCTCTTGCCTATTCCCAGCTTCTGGAAAGATTGCATGATATAGAAGGAGATTAAAAAAAAATCCCCTTCTGACTGCCATTCTCCTCTGGCTGGGCCTCAAATCTGTGAGTGGGTACCAGGTTCTGGGCTTTCTGCTGACTCACACCGGTAGCTAGACCAGGTGGGTCTCATTACTTCTACTCAGGAACACCACAGGCTGAGAGCCTCTCTGAGGCAGGACAGAACTAGAGGGGATTCTGAAGAGCCTCTCAGGAAGGAGGTCAGGATACAGTCACATGCTTTGTAAGTAGAGTCCTGTCTGTTGTTTATTAAGATTAAAGGCAAACTCCAGTCAGAGGGTATGATTTGGATCAATGCCCTACAGTGTCACGGTGTGCAGACTGCCTGCTCATGAATCTCTGTTCTCTTCTCAGGTCTGGCTGGAGCTGATGCACAACCCAGTTTTCTGCAGCGCATCCACTTCTGAGGCTAAATACCGGCAGATCCTTGACATCAAAGCCAAGTCCTCCCTGGCCGTGCCATTAGTGATTGTCCCTTTGCAGCTGGGATCTCACAACATTGAGGTCAAGGCAGCAGTGCAGGACAGTTTTGTATCTGATGGCATGAAGAAGAAACTGAAGGTTGTGGTAGGTATCAGGGGGCATGATATCTGCTGGAGGGCAAGAGGCTGGAGGCCAGATTGGCTGGCTTCTGGAATCAGTGCTGTCTCTTAACCTGTTAAATTAACACCCTGCATCTCCATCCCCATCTCACTTCCTCCCCTCCCCTGTGGCAATTACAGCAGGGCTGGGGCTGGCCTGGTTATCTTACACTCAGTCTTCTGAGCCGTCATATAAGGGCTAGTCTACACTTACCAGCCGGGTTGACGCGGTGAGTTCGACTTCTCGGAGTTCGAACTATCGCGTCTAATCTGGACGCGATAGTTCGAACTCTGGAAGCGCCGCGGTCGACTCCGGTACTCCACCACTGCAAACGGCGGTGGTGGAGTCGACCTTGGAGCTGCGGACTTCGATTCCACGGCGTCTGGACGGGTGAGTAGTTCGAACTAGGGTACTTCAAATTCAGCTACACTATTCACGTAGCTGAAATTGCGTACCCTAGTTCGACCCCGCTTCTTAGTGTGGACCAGCCCTAAGAGACCTAGGTTCAGTTCCTCAGGCCCAGGGTCTTGCTCCTTGGACCAGTAGATGCTGGAATCAATACAGACTCAGTGCACCCAGGGAGAACCTCATATCACTCGGCAGAGAGAGCTGAGCAAAGGAGCAGCATTGGTGGGTTGTGAAGGGCGTCCCATTGGCCTGTCCCAGGAGATCACTGTAATGCTGGGTGAGAGGAAGATCCTCCACTGAAGATCAGGGAGTAGAAAAGTCCTTCAGGAAGGTCACAGAGCAATGATGGAATTAACTGAGCTTCTCACTTCCTCGCCCTGCCAGACTCTGTAGGGCAGATTTATAAGAACATAAGAACGGCCATACTGGGTCAGACCAAAGGTCCATCTAGCTCAGTATACTGTCTGCCGACAGTGGCCAATGCCAGGTGCCCCAGAGGGAATGAACAGAACAGGGAATCATCAAATGATCCATCCCGTCTCCTATTCCCAGCTTCTGGCAAAAAATCCTCCTGTTCATCTGTAGTGGAATCAGTGGTGTTACGCTTGGGATGAATTTGGCCTAGGGACTTCTCCTTGGATGCATCCTAACCAGGATCCAAAACAAAAGGGGACGCTGCCTGAGGTTGAGGTCAGATTCCAGACTCATTGGGACGGAGCCTGATCTCAGTTTCACTTGACAGCTGACCAGGGGCGGCTCTAGACATTTCGCCGCCCCAAGCATGGCGTCATGCCGTGGGGGGCGCTCTGCTGGTCGCCGGTCCCGCGGCTCCGGTGGACCTCCCGCAGGCGTGCCTGCGGAGGGTCTGCTGGTCTCGCAGCTTCGGTGGAGCTGCGAGACCAGTGGACCCTCTGCAGACATGCCGCCGAAGGCTTTCTACCTGTCGCCCTCCCGGCGACCGGCAGAGCGCCCCCCGCGGCATGCCGCCCCAAGCACGTGCTTCGCGTGCTGGGGCCTTGAGCCGCCCCTGCCGCTGACTTCCAGTGGAGTCACTCCTGATTCATGCTGCTCACAAGATCAGCAAGTCGCTCACCTTTTCCTACTGCTCTTCATTGTCTCTGAATGCTACTGTGCTTACTATGCTCTTGTCGTTCCTTTCTAGCCGGAAGGGTTGAGGATGACCAAAACAATTATGTCTGTCCTATTGGATCCATCTACGAAAGGAGCAGGTGAGTAGCCACACTGCTTTGCCTTTACATGGCACCTCTCATCCTGAAGGTCTCAAAGAATTCCACGATCTGTATCTAAGGGTATGTCTACACTATATGATTACTCTGATTTTACAAAATTCTATTTTTGGCAACAGATTGTATAAAGTTGAGTGCATGCAGCCACACTAAGCACATTAATTCGGTGGTGTGCATCCATGTACCAAGGCTAGGGTCGACGTCCGGAGTGTTGCACTATGGGTAGCTATCCCATAGCTATCCCATAGTTCCTGCAGTCTCCCCTGCCCATTGGAATTCTGGGTTGAGATCTGATTGCCTGATGGGGAAAAAACATTGTCACGGGTGGTTCTGAGTACTTGTCATCAGGGCCCCCTCTCCCTCCCTCCTTCCCTCCATGAAAGCAATGGCAGACAACCGTTTCGCGCCTTTTTTCCTGGGTGAACTGTTCAGACACCATACCATGGCAAGCTTGGAGCCTGCTCAGCTCAAGACAGCAGTCATGAACATTGTAAACACCTCACGCATTATCATGCAGTTTATGCTGAACCAGAACCTGAAAAACCAGGTGAGGAGGAGGCAGCGACAGCAGCGCAGCGACGAGAGTGATGAGAACATGGACATAGAATTCTCTCAAACCGCGGTTCTCGGCACTTTGGAGATCATGGTGTTACTGGGGCAGGTTCTAGCTGTGGAACACGGATTCTGGGCCCAGGAAACAAGCACAGACTGGTGGGACCACATAGTGTTGCAGGTGTGGGACGATTCCCAGTGGCTGTGAAACTTTTGCACGTGTAAGGGCACTTTCATGGAACTTTGTGACTTGCTTTCCCCTGCCCTCAAGCACCAGAATACCAAGATGAGAGCAGCCCTCACAGTTGAGAAGCAAGTGGCGATAGCCCTGTGGAAGCTTGCAACGCCAGTCAGTTGGGAATCAATTTGGAGTGGGCAAATCTACTGTGGGGGCTGCTGTGATGCAAGTAGCCAAAGCAATCACTGAGCTGCTGCTACCAAAGGTAGTGACTCAGGGAAATGTGCAGGTCATAGTCAATAGCTTTGCTGCAATGGGATTCCTTAACTGTGGTGGGGCGATAGATGGAACCCATATCCCTATCTTGGCACCGGAGCACCAGGGTAGCCAGTATATAAATTGCAAGGAGTACTTTTCAATGGTGCTGCAAGCACTGGTGGATCACAAGGGACGTTTCACCAACATCAACGTGGGATGGCTGGGAAGGGTTCATGACGCTTGTGTCTTCAGGAACACTAGTCTGTTTAAACGGCTGCAGCAAGGGATTTACTTCCCAGACCAGAAAATAACTGTTGGGGATGTTGACATGCCTATAGTTATCTTCGGGGACCCAGCCTACTCCTTAATGCCATGGCTCAGGAAGCCATACACAGGCAGCCTGGACAGTAGTCAGGAGCTGTTCAACTACCGGCTGAGCAAGTGCAGAATAGTGGTAGAATGTGCATTTGGATGTTTAAAGGGTCGCTGGTGCACTTTACTGACTCACTCAGACCTTAGCCAAACCAGTATTCCCATTGTTATTGCTGCTTGCTGTGTGCTCCACAATCTCTGTAAGAGTAAGGGGGAGATGTTTATGGCAGGATGGGAGGTTGAGGCAAATCGCCTGGCCGCTGATTACGCACAGCCAGACACCAGGGCGATTAGAAGAGCACACCAGGAAGCACTGCGCATCAGAGAAGCTTTGAAAATCAGTTTCATTACTGGCCAGGCAGGCTACAGTGTGAAAGTTCTGTTCTCCTTGATAAAAACCCACCCCCTTGATTGACTCATTCCCTGTAAGCAACCCACCCTCCCCCCTTCGATCACAGCTTGCTTTCTAAGGAAATAAAGTCACTATCATTTAAAAATCATGTATTCTTTATTAATTGATTAAAAACATAGGGAGAGAACTGACAAGGTAGCCCGGGTGGGGTTTGGGAGGAGGATAGGAGGGAAGGAAAAGGCCACTTCAAAAGTTGTTGAATGACAGCCTTTTGCTTGGGCTGTCCACTGGGGTGGAGTGGCAGGGTGCATGGAGCCTCCCCTCGACCCCACGTTCTTGGATGTCTGGGTGAGGAGGCTATGGAACTTGGGGAGGGCGGTTATACAGAGGCTGCAGCGGCACTCTGTGATCCTGCTGCCGTTCCTGAAGCTCCACCAGATGCCAGAGCATGTCCATTTGATCACACAGCAGCCCCAGCGTTGCATCCTGCCTCCTCTGATCTTCCTGCCACCACCTCTCATCTCGAGCGTCCCTCCTGTCCTCACATTCATCCCTCCTGTCCTCATGTTCATTGGCATCTTTCCTGTACTTTGATACCATGTCCTTCTACTCATTCAGATGAGCTCTTTCATTGCGGGTCGACTGCATGATCTCAGAGAACATTTAGTCACATGTGCGTTTTTTTTGCCACCTTATCTGAGATATCCTTCGGGATGGAGGAGGGAGGCTTGAAAAATTTGCAGCTGCGGGAGGGAAAAAAGGGACAGAAATATTTTAAAAGATACATTTTACAGAACAATGGTTATACTCTTTCATGGTGAACAACACTATTCACATTACATAGCACATGTGATTTTGGTACAAGGTCAAATTTTGCATATTAATATTGAGTGCCTGCGGTTTTGGTGTTAGAGATCACAGATGCAGGGCCGGGCAACAGAATTCGGCTTGCATGCGGCTGTGGTAAGCCATTGTCTTTCGGCTTCTGCAACCTTCATAAAAGCAACACCCTCCTTTCCCACATACCAAGCAAAGCCCGTTGAGTGCTGTGGTTTTCGTGTTAACGTGCAGCAGCAGAAACCAAACTAACCCCCACCATCCAATTCTCTGGGATGATCGCTTTACCCCTCCCCCCACCACATGGCTGGTATCAGGGAAGATCCCTGCTAGCCAAACGCGAACAGCTCAGCGCCAATGCCCCCACCCCCCCCCCCCGGCTTGGCTAACTGCAGGGAAGGATTTCTTTTCAGCCACAGGCAAACAGCCCACTAGGAACGGCCACCTCTGTCCCCTTAATTAAATTCCCATATTTCAACCAGGTTACCATGAACGATATCACTCTCCTGAGGATAACACAGCGAGATAGAGAACGGATGTTGCTTGAATGCCAGCAAACACCGGGACCATACGCTGCCAGGCTTTGTCATGCAATGATACCAGATTACTTGCTACTAGCATGGCATGGTAAAGTTTCCTACCGTGGAGGACGGAATAAGGCTGCCCTGCCCAGAAACCTTCTGGAAAGGCTTTTGGAGTACCTCCAGGAGAGCTTCATGGAGATGTCCCTGGAGAATTTCCGCTCCATTCCCAGACATGTTAACAGACTTTTCCAGTAGCTGTACTGGCTGCGAATGCATCCCAAGTCCTCAGGGCAAATTAATCATTTAAAAATGCTTGCTTTTAAACCATGTTTTACATTTACAAAGGTACGCTCACCAGAGGTCCCTTCTATGGCTTCATGGTCTGGGATACCGCTTTGGGAGGGTTGGGAGGCTACATCGGTCAGGCTGAGAAAAAGATCCTGGCTGTTGGGGAGAATGGTGTGATGTGTGCTCTCCGCAAGCTTGTCCTCCTCCTTCTCCTCATCTTCCCCGTCCGCAAAATCCTCAGGCATGGCTGTGAGTAACCCCTCATCAGAATCCACAGTCAAGGGTGGGGTAGTGGTGACAGTCCCCCCTAGAATTGCATGCAGCTCAGCGTAGAAGTGGCATGTCTGCAGCTCTGCCCCGGACCTTCCGTTTGCTTCTTTGGTTTTCTGAAATGCTTGTCTGAGCTCCTTAACTTTCACGTGGTGCTGATATGAGTCCCTATTGTGGCCTCTCTCCATCATGCCCTTGGAGATTTTTTCAAATATTTTGGCATTTCGTCTGTTGGAACATAGTTCTGCTAGCACGGAATCTTCTCCCCCTACAACAATCAGATCTAGTACCTCCCATACGGTCCATGCTGGAGCTCTTTTTCAATTCTCAGACTGCATGGTTACCTGCGCTGATGAGCTCTGCATGATCACCTGTGCTGATGAGCTCTCCACGCTGGACAAACAGGATATGAAATTCAAAAGTTTGCGGGGCTTTTTCTGTCTACCTGGCTGGTGCATCCGAATTCAGATTGCTGTCCAGAGCAGTCACAATGGTGCACTGTGGGATAGCTCCCGGAGGCCAATACCGTCAAACTGCATCCACACTAACCCTAATTCAAACTGTTGATTTCTGCGCTAGTCCCCTCGTCATGGAGGAGTACAGAAATCGATTTTAAGAGCCCTTTATGTTGAAGTAAATGGCTTTGTTGTGTGGATGGGTGCAGAGTTAATTCGATTTAACGCTGCTAAATTTGACCTAAACTTGTAGTGTAGATCAGGCCTAAGTGAGGACATTTCTGTTTCTGGAGCCCATGTATCTAACCCAAACCCTTAACTGGATCTGCAGCAAACTTCCCTGAAAAATTCTACCCTGGCATCCGATCGTGCGTGGGATATTTCAGAGGGATTGGTTTAGTGTTGGCTGAGATGGAGGTCAAAATCAGGCTCATCACAGAAGACTAGAATCGGCAATATGCAGAGCAATTCAGCTGCCACTGAAATGCAGCCTCCTCTGCCTGCCCCGTATTCATAGCTTCCTGATTCTCATCTCAGCTGCCCCCTCCCTCCCTTTTCCCTAGCACATCAGTGGATTGTGCAGGTCTCTCTATGAGCATTGTAGGGTATAATTCAAGAACCAGCAGCAAAGCTCAGCCAGCTGGATGGATGGCATTTCAGTGTCTCTTTTCCTTGCCCTTCCTTTTCAGGGGGAGTCCAAGAAGTGAAGGTGAAAGCGGCAGATATAGATGACATGGTTCCAGACACAGAATCGGAGACCAAAGTCAGCATCCAAGGCAAGGGCCTCTGATTTGAAAGTGTTTTATGCTTTAGAAACAGAGTGAAGGGAGCAATGAATTCTTCTCTGGTAGCTACACTCACAGGAGGTGGACCGATTACCCACTTGGTTCTGTTACAACTGTCTACGTGCACTATTGAGCATTAATGGCCAAGATAGAGGAAGGTCATTGTCAGCGTGTGGCTAAACAAGGTGCTGACAGGAGAGACAGGTGCACAGAAATAAGGAGCACCCAGGGGGCAGCCTATGTCACTAGACAGGATGGCCTAGTGGTTTGGGCCCTAGCTTAGCTTAGTATTTCGGAAGCCTGAGTTCAAGATCTTGCTCTTCCACAGATGTCCCTGGTGACTTTGGGCAGCTCTCTTAGCCTGTCTGTGCTTCAGGTCCCCACCTGTAAAATGTGGATAATAACCCTTCCTTTAACCTCAACCAGCAAGGGCTGGTGCTTTCAGAGTGGGAGTGTCCAGGTTCTATCCCCACCGCTGGCAGAGCTGGAGTGAAGTACCTAGAAGGGCTTGGTGAGAAATGCTCAGAGCATTGTAGGAACTTTGTCAGCACACAGGGCTGAGATCAATTTTTGCTGGGATAGGATCTGACTTTCATGGGGTTTGGGTGTGCTCAGTACCATGCAGGATTGAGCTGCCACTGCCCGCAGAGAGGTCTGTCTGTCTCTCTGTCCCCACCAGCACCTGCTCTCCCTGCTTTAATTCACACAACATTATTTCCTTGGCCAGGAAACCTGGTGACAATGATTGCCGAAAACTCCATTGACGGGGCCAACCTGAAGCATCTCATTGTGACGCCGTCCGGCTCTGGGGAAGAGAACATGATCGGCATGACCGCCCCCGTCATCGCCACCATCTACCTGGACAGCACCGAGCAGTGGGAAAGGATCGGGGTGGAACGTAGGGCCGAAGCCATCAAGTTGATCATGCAAGGTAAGTACTTCTCATGCCAGACAGCAAATCCCTCTTCAGGCTCGTGTTAGGGACACAGGCCTGGCCCCGAGGTCCATCTAGCCCAGTAGCCTGTGTCGGAGAATGGCCGGTACCAAATGTTTCAGAAACCTCACGTTAAGCACATTGGGCAATAGATAGAGAGCCCAGGGATCAGGCAGCTGGCCTGGCGCTCAGGGGATACCAGTTCAGTTCCCTGCTCTGCCACAGACTCCTGGTGTGATGTTGGGCAAGTCACTTAATCTCTCCGTGACTCCATTTCCCCCTCTGCAAACAGGGAGAGTCTCAGTGCCCTGCTGCACAGGGGGGGTTGTGAGGGTAGATGGCAGGAGCTCCGCAAATTCCCACCATCACCTGGAGCGTGGCCCTGCTTCCACTCTGCCCTTCCCCACAAAGCTCCTCCCCTGCTGGGCCCACCCATGCTCTGCCCCAAGGCCCCACCCCATTAGGATTCTTCCCCCCCAAGGTCTTGCCCATCCTCCACCTTTTCCCACCCCCATTCTGCCACTCACTCCTCTCCCCCACATCAGTCACCCATAAGGCAGGGAAAAAGTGGGAGGGACCTTGTCCCCTTGGCCCCCATTGTTCCGGTGCCCCTGGTAGTTACAATGAAGAATGTGAAGCACCCTAATACTATGGGAATGGGGGTCAAATAAGACCCTAAAATAGAGAGAGAATCTGCCTCCCACTTTAGGTCTCCTTTTAGAGGTTGGTTTAAGACCTGAAGCATGAGGTTTAATATCCCTCCACCAGTGTACACCGGCATTAGTCATTATAACTATGAATAGACCTTCCTATGCAGACAAACGCCCAACTCCGTTTTCAGTCCTGATGGGCTTTTGGACTCCTGTTCATTAACATAAGAACATAAGAATGGCCCTACTGGGTCAGACCAAAGGTCCATCTAGCCCAGTATCCTATCTGCCGACAGTGACCAATGCCAGGCGCCCCAGAGGGAACAAACAGAACACGCAATCATCAAGAGATCCATCCCCCGTTGCTCATTTCCAACTTCGGGCAAACAGAGGATAGGGACACCATTCCTGCCCATCCTGGCTAATAGCTATTGATGGACCTGTCCTCCATGAATTTATCTAGTTCTTTTTTGAACCCTGTTATGCTCTTGGCCTTCACAACATCCGCTGGCAAGGAATTCCACAGGTTGACTGTGCGTTGCATGAAGAAATACTTCCTTTTATTTGTTTTAAATCTGCTACCTATTTGTTTTAAACTATTGCTGGCCTATGGCTATTGTGTGGGGAATGAGATGGTCATGGGGTGGAGGCCATTCACCCACAGTTCAAATCCATTTCAGCACTTGGTAGCAAGGAAGGATAGAGAAGCTCATGACCATTGAGAGAACTTGGTAGGTTTCAGCCTAGCTCCTGAAGGAACAGGTGTCTCTGTCACTACACCATGGCCCCCCTTGTGGGCTGCCTAAATTAGGCACGGAATCCAAACTACAAACATCCCATCATCCATTAAGCTTTTACAATATGGGGAAACTGAGGCAGACAGTGACTTGCCCAACATTGCATCACGCAGTGAGTGACAGAAGTGAGAACTGAACCCAGGAGTCCTGACTCACAGCACCTTGCTCCAAACACTAACCCACCCTCCCCTCCCGGAGCCTGGCATAGGACCCAGGCATCCTGCCTCCCAAGTCCCCATACATTGTAATCACTTGGCCCCACTCCCACCCCGAAGGGAGGATTCATGCTGGTGAGGAATGGGGCAGTGCCCATGCCAATCGGCTTCCCCACCAGACGGCTTTCTGCCTTTGCTTCCCTTGAGTTGTTGTGCTGTGTCCCTCCTGAGAGATACCTGCAGAAAAAGGGAGAGCCACACAGCTCAGACACCAGCGGCAGGGGTCACAGCTCTGACTTGGTTTGCCTTACGCATGTAAAGTCCTCATTAGACGCTCGCCAGACATTGCACAGCTCCTTCTTACTCTCCCTGTTTCAGGTTACACGCAGCAGATGGCTTACAAAAAACCTGACTTCTCATACTCTGCTTTCAAAGCCCGGCCATCAAGCACTTGGTGAGGACAGTGGGTTTTCTAATGCACCCTCTTGCTCAGCATTAGCCTGATCCTACACATGTAATTTGTGAGCCAGAGCAAGTCAGTCTCCAGCCCAAAACCAGAGGGCAAAGGTTAACACACACAATGGGAAAAAATTCCCAATCCAACTCCCACAGATGGTAATGGAACGACGCCCAAAGATGAGACAGGCACCTGGCAGGATTTACAAAAGCACCTAAGCAGAGTAGGGGATTAATTCCCTTTGAAAGTCAATAGAAGTTTGGTGCCTAACTCACTTAGGCACTTTGGAAAATCCCGCTGGGTACCTATTTGCATCTTTAGGTGCCTAAATACCTTGTAAATGTGGCCCCCAGTGATTTCAGTGACAGGTCAGTGTGGGTGAGCGGATGGCTTGAGAGATTGGGAATGAATAAAGCGAAGATTTAGTCATGGGTATTTTTAGTAAAAGTCATGGACAGGCCACAGGCAATAAACAAAAATTCACGGCCCATGACCTGTCCATGACTTTTACCAGAAATACCCCATCAGGGTGTCACACCCCTGACTAATGCTTAGCTGCTCTTAGGGCGCCCCTGCTCTGGGAGTCCCCGGGGTGCCGTTGCACTGGAGGATTCCCAGGGGCTGATGGCTGGCTCCTGCTCCGGTGGTGGGGGCTGACTGCATCCAGTTGCCCACTGTTCCAAGGCCTCTGGGGACTGCTCTCCGACGGCCTCCGGGGCTGCTCCCTGGCTGCTGCTCCAGCCGCTGCTCAGACTTCCCCCAGGGTGGCCCCTGGCACTGCTGCTGCTCAGGTGGTCCCCAGGGACACCCCCGGGACTGATGCTCGGATGGTCCCCTGGGCCAGCCACACCAGCCGCTGCATCTGTGGAAGTCACAGAAAGTCACGGAATCCGTGACTTCCACAACCTCCATGACAGACTCGCAGCCTTAGTAATGAACTCCAGGTCCTTTCACTTTAGCTGGCTAGTTTGTAGCTGGCTCAGACTAACCGTTACCATCTTTACAGCTGTTCACTGGCTTGTGTGAAGATGAGTTTGATGACTCTCTGGTCCAGTTCCCAGTGGCCAGCTGCCCACAGCGGGCCCCCAACCCCACCATCCTGGTCATACTGCAGGCGGCGAGAGCTCGGCACATCTCAAGTAGAGCCAGCCGTAATAGGGAGCAATGTGTAGATGTGCTTTCTGGACAAGTGGTGACATTTTCCCTAGCTCCTGCTCACTCAGGTTACCATAAACTGACCCACATGAACCTCACTCCATTTACTGCTGTAAAATGTCTCAACTGATACCTGAGTGCAGACGGTCCAGCTTTCACACTGAGGGCAGTTCTGGGAAGGCAGGAGTGATCGTGATGTGATTGATTCTGCCCTCAGGCTGACGGCGTACGTGGTGAAGGTCTTTGCCATGGCTAAGAAACTGGTGCCCATTGAAAACCAAGTTATCTGCGGGGCAGTGAAATGGCTGATCCTGGAAAAGCAGAAACTGGATGGGGTCTTCCAAGAAGATGCCCCCGTAATCCGCGGAGAGATGGTTGTACGTGTTTCCTTTGACTTTTACACACCAGTCACTACCCACCTCAATCATCACAGCAACTTGTTGGTTCATAATTCAAAGGGATGTCTTACTGGGCTACATCCCAAAGTCTGTGCTCACGCAGACTGATCTCCTCTCTCTCTCCCGGTGCAGTTACATTGGCAGCAGTGAATGGAGATTCAGGCCCAATGGACCAGAATGTATCTATTTAGTCCTTAGGGAACTTCCTGGAGTCTTTGGCATTTCTCCCTTTTTGGGGGTAAACATTCTGCTGGGGGTAGATCATTTTTGGTTTTGTTGTTGTTTGGCGTTTAGGACTGAAAGGGGGGTCATTGTTGGAGTTAGGGGTGTCAGGGTTGGGATTAGGGGTGCCAGGGTTTAGGGCGTGTCAGTGTTAGGGTTTATTAGGTAAAAGGGGGTGTCAGTGTCAGGATTTAGGGGTCTCAGTGTTAGGGTTTAGGGTAGAAGGGGTTGTCAGTGTCAAGGCTTGGGGGTTTCAGTGTCAGGGTTTAAGGTGTAGAAGGGGGTGTTGGTGTCAGGATTTAGGAGGCATCAGTGTTAGATTTTAGGGGTCTCAGGGTGGGGTTTAGGGATTTTAGTGTTAGGGTTTAGGGATTGAAGGGGTGTCAGGGTTTAGCAGAGGTGCTGGAACTAGGGGTGCTGGAGGTGCTGCAACACCCCCTGGCTTGAAGTGGTTTCCATTATATACAGGGTTACAGTTTGGTTCAATGGCTCTCAGCATCCCCACTATAAAAATTGTTCCAGCACCCCTGGGGTTTAGGGATGTCAGTGTCTGGGTTTAAGGGGTCTCTGTGTTAGGGATCTCAGTGTTAGGGTTTAGGGCAGAAGGGGGTGTCCATGTCTGGGTTTAGGAGGTGTGTATATCAGGGTTTATTAGATAGAAGTGGGTGGGGTTAGTGCCATGACTGTTGTTCTCATGGTTGAAAGACATCTCCAAAGGGGATAGTTTTGCAGCATTTACTAAAGATGCTTAGGCTCTGGCCTGGTCTGATCTCCCCTGGGCATTGGTTCCCCAGCCAGCTCCCCTCAACCGAGAATGCCTTGTCCACGCCTCTCATGCGCTTCGTCCTGGGCTTAGTGACTTGCATTGCCCCAGAGGAGTGCAGCTGTCTTGGTGCTTCACAGGCCAAAGTTTGGTTTTTGATGTCACTGGGCCTTGATCCATTAACTCACGGGAAGCTGCCTGGGAGCTAGTGGCAGGACCTGAGCACCGGCCTGGTGAGCTAAATTCTCTCACACTGGTTTAATACGAAGCATCTCTATTGACTTGGATGGAGTTCCTCCACACTGATAAAGGAGTAACAGTAACTGAGATCAGAACCTGGCCCAGCTATAGGTCTGGCCATGACTGAGAGTCCATTCTTGGGTAGCTTTCTAGGAAGCATATATTCTGCTATAATTTCCTATGCTGAGGTCCTAGGATTAATTCTTTCTTTTCATGGTACTCGGGGGACTTTCTTATCCCAAATCTGTCCTTTGCTCCCCTTTAGGGAGGGTACAAGGGTGCTGAGCCTGATGTCTCTTTAACAGCTTTTGTGCTGATTGCATTGGAAGAGGCCAAGGACATCTGCAAGGATCAAGTCAACGTGAGTATCTCTGCACCGTAGAGTCACTTCTACGTTCATACCCAGGTTTTCCCATCTTTCCAGCCCCTATGAACCACACCCCATGGTGTTATGCTTATAAGAAGCACATGAGATCTTTTTCAGGGGAAAAGGCAATACGCCACATTTATTGAAGATACAACAATTAACATACGCATTCAATCACACACCACACACACACACTGACCCGCCAGTCAATGTTATAGTTATCAGTCCAGAGTCCGGATCAATCTAGTGGCCAGCTAGGTTGATCCCTGCTACTCAAATGAGTTTAGGGTAGAAAACTGGGAGGAAACTGTCCTGGTTGATGTGGAACTGCGACACAACATTTGGGAGGAAGGCCGGATTGGGCTTGAGCTGAACCTTGTCCTTATAAAATACGGTGTAAGGCGGCTCTGACATTAGGGCCCTCAGCTCAGACACCCTCCGGGCTGAAGTTATCGCCACCAGGAACGCGACCATGTAAGAAAGAGCAGGGAGTATGTTGCTAAAGGGTCAAAGGGATGCCCCATGATGCTCCGGGGAAGTCTTGGAAGAACGAACCCAAAGTTTCATGGCACCCCATTTATATAGTGATTTTCCTTCATTGGGACCAATGAGTTCTTCTTTGAGTGCTTGCTGATATCAAATCCAGTTAGGTGTGTGCATGTGCTGCGTGCACGGCTGTCGGAAACTTTTCCCTAGCAGCTACCCATCAGACTAGCTGGGGAGCCCCTGGAGTGGCACCGGTATGGCGCTCTATATACGACCCTGGCGGCCCGACCCCCCTTCAGTTCCCTCTTACTGCCTGTGATGGTTGTTCGAACAGTGGTTTCTTTCTTGCAAGTGGTCCACTAATCCCTGGCTCTTCTGCTTATCTTTGTATATAGTTACCCGTTGTTAGTTAATTGTTCTCTTCTAGTTGTTAATTGTAGTCTTTAGTGGTTGGGGGGGGAGTTCCCCTTCAATGAGTGCCCCTTGGGGCTCCAGGGCATGCAGTCCCAGGGCTTCAAACCCTATAGCTCCTGTGCCAAGCCTATGCCTACGGGCAACCCCCATGACTCCTGTCTCTGGTGTCTGGGAGACGCCCATCAGGCAGATAAAAGTGCAAGATCTGCAAGGCCTTCAAACCTCACACTAGAAAGGAGAGGGACACTCGTTTAAAACAACTCCTCATGGAGTCAGCCCTCTGTCTGCAGCAGGACCCGGCCCTGAGTGCTTCGGTGCAGAGCACCCCTCCAGCGGTGCCGTCAGCAGCACTCCCAGGGGTCGGCGGTCTCCCAGGGCCCAGAAGCGTTCCGCTCAGCACCGCTCCCACTCGCCAGTTGCCCACAAGAAGCAGATCAAGGACAAGCCTCCACAATGGCCTGATTCAGAAACCGTCGCCTCGGCAGGGCACGTTGCAGAGCATGGGCCTAAGGCCAACAGACCCTCTAGTTAGGCTCAACCCCCATGGGCTCTCATCTCTCCAGGAAGCCCAGCACTCCTGGACTCCCCACAGCTGCAGGTGGAGGAGGTGATGCTACCCTCCACACCAGACACTTCTGGGGCCGCTAGGGGGCTTATAGAAATGATGGCTCCCAAGTCTCCAGTCTCAAGGCCTCCATTACCCCAAAGCCAAGCACCTTCAAGAGGCAAACCCACTATGTTTGGGCCATCTACCCCCCGACCAGGATCTCTGCATCGCTCCGAGTCCCGGTGCCGTACATATGCCCCGTGCCTGTCTGACTCGTGGCACTGGTCTGACTCGCGGCACCAGTCTCTCAGCCCCGACCCTCGGAGCTGTTTCTGTTTGAGGTGGTCATCAGCTAACAAGTCATGGTCCTGCTCAAGGTTCAGATCCCAATCTGTGACCTCGCAGCAGCGCTCGCATCGACCTCAGACTGCACTCCCCAGTCATCGCTCGACGGACCAGCACTGCTCTACATAGCGGTACCACTCTGTCGTAGCACCGCACCCCATCTCGGCACTGCTCCACCTCAGGATCCCTCGCAAAACCCAGATCCAAGCCCACCCCCAGTGGAGGTTACACCTGGGGCTCGGGACGAACCAGTCCCAGAAAATCCAGAAGCCGCCATGGAACCACTCCTGCCGGTAGCGTCTTCCTCATCCTCTCCTGACCAGGGCCACCCAGATGACGGGGCAAGTGGGGCAATTTGCCCAAGGCCCCGCAGGGCCCCCAGCCCCTCATCTGCCTTCCCCCATCGCCTCAGCGCACCACATCAGGAGCGGCCCTGGACAGCGCTGCAGCGGTGTGGCTCCGGCAGGGCCTGAACTCCTCCCACTGAGTCAGAACCGCATGGTAAGGGGGCGGGGCTGCGAGTCCCGGTCCCACTGGAGCCACGCCACTGCAGCGCTGTCCAGGAGCCAGGGCAGCTTTCATGACGTGTATTTACACTTGTTATGACTTCGCGAAGGTTCCTCCATCTATTATTACGGCTCACTCCACCAGGGCTGTCCCCTCTCTTTTATAGTGAGGGGGAGCCAGCTGACTGCGGCTGTAGCAGTACGGCATGAGGACAGAGGCAGTCATCTGTAGGGTGAGGGAAGCGGGGCCTAGTGGGCAGAGCACTGGACTAGGTTTCAGGAGACTTGAGTTCTCATCCCACAACAGCTGAGGGACCTCAGGCAAATAACTTTCCTACTCTGTGCCTCAGTTTCCTTTTCTGTAATTTGGAGCTAAAAAGACTGACCTCCTTCGTAAAGCGCTGAGGAAAAGTGTGATATAAGAGCTTGGTATTATTAGATCTTGGATCCCGGTCAAACCAGCATGAGTGGCACATGGGGACGACACTACCCTCTCTCATCCCGGGGAGGCTTGCTCAGCCACTGTACCATTCGTGGGGCTAAACGGAGGACATCCTCCAGAATTGCCTCCATCTTTCTTCTTCAGGCTTGCCAGTCCTACATTTTCTCCATATGCACTTTGTCCTCCTGTCCACTGTCTTTCCACTATTTTCTTGGTCGTCCTCTTTTTTTCTGCCTGTAAACGTTACTCTCAAACGCCTCCCTAACAAAATTCCCTTCACAAGTGCTGAGTTTTATTTTTCCCAATGGATGCTCCACCCCTGCTCTGCCCTGATGCCCTGTCCCCACTCCGCCCCCTCCCCTGAGGCCCCATCTTTGGTCCGCCTCTTCCTGCCCCTGCTCCGCCCCCTCTCTCAAAGTCCCCCACCACCAGCCTGCCGCTCCCTCATCTCCGTCCCCTCCCCCAAGCGCCTCCCAACAGTTGCTTGCTAATCAGCGGCCAGCCCCGGGGGCTTGATCGGCGGCCAGCTGGGGCAGAACCACTGTGGCTGGTGGGTGCTGAGCACCCCCTATTTTTTTCCATGGGTGCTTGAGCCCCAGAGCACACACGGAGTCGGCACCTATGACTCTCTTCATCCCCTCTTTGTACGTGCCCACCACATCACCTCATCCTCCTCTCTTGCAGCTTCTGTCTGATACCACAGACCAGGGCCAGATTTTGGGGGCAGGCAATCCAGGAAACCGCCTCGGCTGCTGGACTTGTGTGGGGGAGTGCTGGGCTCAGGGTGCTGTTTTTGTTGTTAGAGACAAAAAGGACAATTGATGTTTCCGGTATTCTGTATGTGGAGGAGTCATTTTTCACTAACCTACTAGAATGTTCTGGATGTATAAGCTTTGTTTCTATAAGCTTAGAGGAAACTTTTTATTTGCTTATATATGGCATGAATAAATACAGATTTACAGCTCCTAGCGTGCAAATTTATCATCTTGTACAACAGGGATAAATCATACATACTAATCATGCATTGAAGTCGTGAAATGGGCTACAAATGCAATAAAAAATAAGGTATTCAAAATTTAACAAATAGAGGATGGGACCCCAAAGACACTCTGAGGTGCTATTTTGGCTAGGGCCGGTCCTGCCACAGACACTGGTCTCACTCCTGCTGACATTCTGCATGTGGTCCAGAAATGTCCCCTTTCGCTGCCCTCAAATATCTCACTTCTATGTCTTCAGCCTCCTCTGTATATCACCTGCACAAAATTCACTGTGAAATTAAATAAAGCTGGAAGCCACTTGAATTCGTAATGTGTTAATGTAATCCACACACCTCCTGGTGTGGTGTTCTGTCCCATCTAGTGACACTGAGACCACGTAGAGAGAGCTTAATGAGTCTGCTCTAGAGCCTTCAGGCTTTTAGTTCATGCAGTAGAGGCTCATGCATTTAGCTCCAGAGGTCCCATGTTCAATCCTGCACCCCTCCTCGGCATTAACACTACCCGAAACCTCAGCCTAACCAACGAGTTTGATTTTCTTCTGTTTTCTTTGTCACCTTCTAGAGGTTGGAAGTCAGCATCGGCAAAGCCGGTGACTACCTAGCCCAAAGGTACCAGTCTCTAACCAGACCGTACACTGTGGCTCTTGCGTCCTATGCCTTAGCCATGGAGGGGACACTGGACACTGAGAAGACGCTCATGAAAGCTTCGACAGGTAAATGAGTGCGTCTTATCAAGTACTGGAAAGATGTGGCCAAGTCAGGATGGGGTTCAGGGAAGAGAAGCAAAGGAGGTTGAAGAGGGATTAATTTATGAGGAATGAATAACGGGCATAGATTTGTTCCTTTTAGCCAGATTTGAGATTGATCAGACTGGGTATAAATCCAGAGTAACTCTCCTGGGTTGAGTGGACTTATTCCAGATTTACACCAATGTGTCTGAGATCTGGATGTGGCAGAGATGTATGGTATTACTTGACCTCAGGAGGAATCTGAGAGCTCTGTACGTATATCTAAAAGATGTAAACCCCAAAGATAAAAAGAGAGAAAAAGGTGGCTCAAGAGGATGTAACTAGATGAAACTGAGCAAAGGATATAGAATAATATTACCCGCAAAGAAAATGGAGTTTGCCCCATTGTTTGGGATAGTTAAAACAGGGCAGGACAAAGCTGTTGTCTAGATATAACAATGTTGTGTTGAAAGGTGCCAGGTGGGTCTTTGATCCCCAAACAGTCACAGACCTTGGCCATGTCTACAATGCAGGGACTAGAGCGGCAAAGCTACGGTGCTGCAGCTATCCCGGTATCACCCCCTATTGTAGACGCAGACTGCACTGATGGAAGGGGTTTTCCATCTCTGTAGGAACTCCACCACCATGATCAACGGTAGCTAGATCAACTGAAGCATTTTTCCATTGACTTAGCTGTGTCTGCACTAGGCATTAGTTTGACATAGCTATAGCACTCCGGAAGTGGGTGTATGTGCAGATGTTTCACATGCCCTGAGTAACACAGCTATCACGATCTAAGTTTTAAGTGTAGACCAGGCCCTTGTTCAAGTTAATGGGTGTGCCAGGCACTCTTTCAGACTCAGTGGAAGGAACAATCAAGACTCTTTCTGTAGTAGACACAGCTAAAAACAATGTAGGGACTCCCAAAGGCACACCGCAGGTCAAGAGCTAAGTCATGTGGGCTGAGAGGTTTCCCTGACGGCAAACACAGAGGCTAGCATGTTGGTTTTGCACCCTGTGCGTTAGAGGCAGAAACCAGCTGAAAGCCTGGAGAAGTGTTATGAAACAAGCAGAGAGACATTGCTTGTTGGGCCTAGAACTCACTTCAGAGGCAGACTTGGGGGTTTCTCAGCAAGGAAGTTGCCTGCTGCTGGTTTCTCTCAAGCTCAGGGAAAACGGGACTTTCTGTGCATTTTCGTAATCAATCAGGTTTACACCAGAGAACGTACCAGAGGCCTATCACCAATTCCTCATCCTAATTGAAACAATCCTCCCAAGACCCCAAATATTGGGTAGCTGCTCACCCCTAAAAGGGGCAACAATCAGTTCAACTTACAGATTCTCCATGCAGAAAGTTGGGGAAGGTGTCAGGTGATGGTATGGTCTAGTCAGATCTGCTCAGAATAAGTGGATGTCCTTGGGGAGAGTCCTTTAGCTCGCCTTCTTTGCTGCTGCCTAGGGGGAAATCGCTGGGAAGAGCGGAACGCCCGCACCTTCAACATTGAGGGCACCTCGTACGCCTTGCTGGCCTTGCTGAAAATGAAGAAATATGAGTTGGCAGGTCCCATAGTCAGATGGCTGAGAGAGCAGAACTACTATGGAGGGGGCTATGGATCTACCCAAGTGAGTATGATCCTTATAGTCCCGGGTATCCTTCCAAAACTGTGTTTTGTGGGCAGGTCTCCCATCGGAAGGGATGGGATTCTGATCACTTGAGTCATTGTAGAAAGCCCTGGAGAATGCCCAGTAGAGAACACTCCTGCATTGCCTGGGAGATGGGCAACGTGACCTATCAGGTCTTTGCCATTGTTAACCTAAGGCAGAGACCAGCACAGGAGTATGACTGAATCTTCTAACTAGAGGCTCCATCCTGCCAAGGTGATGGGTGCAAGCACATGCTTCTCTTTAAGATAGTGAGTTTTCCTGGGGAGTCAATGGGCCTTCTCTTCCCATGGGCAAAAACACACACGCATCTGGACTCATTCTAGCATTTGTTGTTTTTTGGCCATTGGTCTGGAGAGAGGGTACCGGGTGTGCAGGACCAACGGACTGAGTCCAAATGACAAAGCCATGGTGGATCATGACTAATCTGAATCAATTTGTGTTTTATCCACCTCTAAGTAGAACTGTAAGGTTATGTTTTTTGGATTTTTTATTAAACTGTGCTTACACAACCTACTGGAGAGGATAAAAGCCCTACTGCTAGTGACAGCTAAATAAAGATGGAGAGTCCTCAGATATCCCTCCCTTCCCTGGAGTACGGGGGCTACTAGGAACTTTAGGGTCTGTCTGTGTCCAGCAGCCTCAGTAGAGAAGCCCCTTTACTTTCCTTGCTACTGAGTCTTGTCTTTTCTCTACCTAAAATGATGCTACAAGCTTGGTTGGGAGTGGTCTGTATTTCTGAGTCACAGGCCATGTGTTTTATCCCTAACATTGTTCTTTGTGTGGCATAGATGTCTCTATATATGTAACCTACACACCTCCTGGGTATGGTGCTATGTTCCCTGTAGTGGCACCGAGACCACTTAGAGAGAGATATTAACGTGTCTGCTACAGACTTAGCTAAGGGCCACATGGCTTTTAGCTCATGCAGGAGAGGCTCATGCATTTAGCAAGAGGTCCCGCATTTGAGTCCCAGACAAGCCCCCACTTGTAATACCGATAGACCTCAGTTGTCGGTGGGTGGGATCGAACTCATTAATCTCTCTCATCTGTCCCCTCAGTGCCACTAGAGGGGACAGAGCACCACACCCTGTGGATGTGTGTGGGTTACATATACATGGAAGGAGCCACTATCTTGCTGTGCTCTGTCCAGCTGCCAATTGGCCCCTGTTAATAGCTAGGAGCGAAGGGAAGCTAATTAACCATGCACAATATATTTATTGACCATGGGTTCTAGTCCTGGCTTGGCCACTGGCTTCCTGGGTGACCCTGGGAAAGTTACTTCCCTGCCCTGTGCCTCCGTTTCCCCATCAGCAACATGGGAATAAAGATCTTGTACTGCTTTGTAAAGTGCTTGGAGATCTACTGATGAAACACATTACAGAGGAACCAGGTAATATTATTATATAACCCTTTGCCTGCGTGACATCCAGTGGACCCTTGGTGTTTTCTTTCATTGTATTTTTGGTTCCTCTTCCTTAAGAGTCAGTTTAGAAGCTGTCAGATGTTCAGCGCAATAGGACAATACAGTGTAACCCTCTTGTCTTTTTCCTGGTGTTCTAGGCGACCATCATGGTGTTCCAGGCTCTTGCGCAGTACCAGATAGACATTCCGCAGCACAAAGACCTGAATTTGATCGTTTCTATTTTCCTGACACATCATTCTAGGCCTATAAAGTACAGAATCTCAAATGAGGACGCTCTAGTGGCCAGAACAGCAGAGGTATCGTGCTTCTCTGTGTGATTAGTACAGATCACTAATTATAGAGAAAGGGGATTTGATTAGAGCCTCCCATCCAAACCCTTTTGGGAGGGGGAGGGGAATTCATATTCCCGGCACCAGATCCAAATGCATTCACACTTTTGACTCAGATTTTTAAGACCAGAAGGGACCATTATGATCATCTCGTCTGACCTTCGGCATGACACAGGCCAGAGAACCTCACCTACTAATTTCTGCATCAAGCCCATAACTTCTAGCTGAGGTGTGAGGGGTCTCTTAGGTAGATATCCAGTCTTGACTTAAAGACTTGAAGTGATGGAGAATCCACCACATCCTGTCAGGCCCTAGGTTCTAGGCAGTCAGGCCTGGTGGCTGGAGCCGGCTGGAGCGTCAGGACTGGGCCAAGGGCAATGCTGAAATCAGGGTCTGGGGACAGGCCGTGGGTCAGAATCCACAGACAAGCCAAATCAAGATTGAAGTCAGAGTTCGGATGCAGGCCAATGGTCAAAGTCAGCTTGGAATCAGTCCGAGGGCCTGGGGGGCCAGGAGGCAGATGTAGGCTGGAGCGGGGCTGGAGCAAGGTCAGAGCAGGGCACAGAGGAGGCTGAAGTGGGCTGGAACAAGGCTCGGGCATGGCTGGGGCAGGAACAGGAACTGGATCAAGGGCAGGCCAGAAGCCTGGGGAGTCTGTAACACTGCAAGGCCGGAGGAAGGTCCCTGGCCGACTAGTGCTGTTGTGCAGAGTAACTCTCAGCTCTGATGGGGACAATGAAATACTTGTGCCTGGGGGTCATCTGGCCTGAGCCCTGACCAGGGATAGTCACTGCAGGCTCCGTTGGAGGGGTGAGTCACCGCAGCTGAGTGAGCAGCCCTGGGCTGGACGAGGTTTGCCTCACACATCCTGAGGTAAATTGTTCGAGGGTTTGTGACCTGGAGTGTGTGGTTTTGAGCTGAATCCAGAAGTAGGAGGGGATGGGTTGCTATCTGGAGATCAAAGAGTTACTGCCTGGGAAGTAACCTTTTTTCTCCTTCATGCTATCATCTCTGCAGAGTCCCTCCAGCCCCTCCGGGCGAGTGAGTGTCAATCTCACCACCTTCATTTTCTTCATTAGCTTCATTTGCCCTGTCTTTAATTAATAATAATAATAATAATAATAATGATGAAGTACAAAAGAAAATTAACCCTGGATTAATTTTACAGCTCAAATGGAATGAAGACTTCACTGTGAAGGCAGAAGGAACTGGACAAGCAACAGTAACAGTAACAATAATTTATAACGCAAAACGAAAGGAAGATGAATCTCAGTGTAAGAAGTTTGACCTGAGGGTATCGGTCGAAGAAGCCCAGGGTGGTAAGTAACCACCTGTCTTTTCTCTTCTGAAGCTTGCTCTCAATCCTCAGATCATGGACAGCAGCGGATTTACACCAACCAACCACCATCTCTGCAATCACATTCTTAACTTTGGAAAGTATTTTTGTGAAGCTTCTTCAAACTCTCCCAGTCCCCAAGTCCTACAAAATTATACCCATAGGGCAGGCACTAAATAATATTTCCAGCTACTACATGTTCTAAGTTGCAACCAATGCAGGGTCCTTCTAGATGAGAGGGAGCAGATGCTGTCTTCTCTTATCCTGGCACTTGTTAGCAGCATAGTTGGAGCATCAGATGTGGATGGGAACACGGGCCGGCTACTCTGGGTATTGTCTCCCTCTAAAGCAGAGATGAGCCCATGCCAGGAAGTCTGGTTATAGACCCAAACTTCCAGTGCACACATTTCCAGACAGCATGGGTGTAAAATCAGCATGGGACAGAGGTCAGGATCTTCAGCACCCAAAACACAAGCCTCTGTGGCTTGGTCTAAAGGAGCAACTTCCTTTACCTGGGAGTAGCTGATTGTTATAATTGCTAGAGCTGGCCAATAGTGGGAGATATGCTGGTCTAATGCGTGGTCATATGATAGAGGGATCCAGGATTTTGGCACTGCTTTTACAGAAATGGGAGCCAGCTGTAAATTGTTCTTAACTTTCCCAGCTGTCCAAATTCACACCCACGAGTTCTCATTGTTTCAGTCTCCTCTTTCTGCTAACCCTAGACTGAAGGCAGCACGTGAGCTGATTTTCAGTGGCACTCACACTACCCACGTCCTGGCCACTGGTCCAGGGGCTCTGCATTTTAATTTAATTTTAATTGAAGCATCTTAAACATTTTAAAAACCTTATTTACTTTACATACAATAGTTTAGTTATATGTTACAGAAAGAGACCTTCTAAAAACGTTAAAATGTCTGACTGGCACGCCAAACCTTAAATTAGAGAGAATAAATGAATACTTGGCCCACCACTTCTGAAAGGTTGCTGACCCCTGCCCTAGACTGTATTTCATTTGTGCCACTCAGCTGGGAGAGGCTTTTTAGTTTGTGTGCCAGGGACAGGAAGAGTTATTTATGGATTGCTGGAGGGGAGGAGAGGTTTATTGAGGGATTTTTCACACCTACTCTAGGACCTGTTTGATTACTAAGCCATATTAGTACGCCTAAAAAACAAAAGAGGGTTTATCTGTCAGGAAATTTACACTGAGATATTAATTTATTTTGTCTCCTGCAATGTTTCCAGTTAAGAAGCCGGATGGAGCGATGCGTTCAGTCTATATTAAAATCTGCATCAGGTGAGAACAATGCCTTTTAATGACAGATGATAAATAGATGAACCGATGCAGGGGGTAGCTTGAGAATCCTGGGCTATGATTTTTTTCCATGGAATGGGTAAAAAAGGTATAATTAAGCAACAGGAGCTGGTGGAGCGATCGCAAAAATCAATGTTCAAGTGATGAATTCTGATCAAAAGGGTATTTTCTCTTCTCCTCATTAGGTTCCTCGGTGTGGTTGATGCCACAATGTCCATCATCGATATCTCCATGCTCACTGGCTTCTCACCGCAGGGCCGCCCAGAGGGGGGGGGGCAAAGGGGGCAATTTGCCCCAGGCTCCGCAGGGGCCCCCAAGAGAAGAGCGGAGGCTCCCGCCTCCACCCCTCTCCTGGAGCCTCGGCGCATCAAGCGCCGAGTCTCCGGCCGAGCCCCTGAGCCCCGCCCCGATCCGAGCCGTGTGGTGAGGGGGCGGGGCTGGGAGCTCTGGGCTGAGCGCTGCGCTCGGCGTGGAGCTCACAGCCCCGCCCCCTCACCACGCGGCTCTGAGCGGGACGGAGCTCAGGCCTCGCCGGAGACGCGCTCGGGTAAGAGGCTGGGGGCGGGGGGGAGCGGGACCCGCCACCGCCGAAGCGCAGCCCAGCCCGGTCTTCGGCGGCGGGGGGCCCCTTCTGTTCCGGGACCCGCCGCCAAAGTGCCCCGAAGGCCTGCGGCGGGGACCCCCCCCTGCCACCGAATTACCGCCGAAGACCGGGCTGCGCTTCGGCGGCGGGTCCCGCTTCGGCGGTAATTCGGCGGCGGGGGGCTCCCGTCGCGGGTCTTCGGGGCACTTTGG